>NW_020944206.1:1416533-1484874 GCF_900497805.2 Vombatus ursinus | reverse complement strand
TGACTTGTTTTCATGATTTTCTTGCATCACTCTCATTTCTCTTCCTACTTTTTCCTCTATTTCTCTTAAATAGAAATTCTTGCTTCTCAAAATCCTTTTTGAGCTCATCCTTGGCCTGGAATCAATTCATATTTTTCTTGGAGGCTTTGGATGTAGGAGCTTTGACTTTTTCATCTTCTGGTTGTATGTTTTGATCTTGTCACCAAAGTAAGATGCTATGGTCTGAGGTTTTGTTTTGTTTTGTTTTGTTTGCACTGTTTGCTTATAATCCCAGCAAATTACTTGACTATTAAACTCTTTGTTAAGGTAGGGGTCTGCTTCCAGTGTGGAGAATGTACTGTCCCAAGCTCCAGGCGTTTTGTGCAGCTGTTTTCAGAGATACTTCTAGGGACCTATAAATTTTCAATTCTTCCAAGGTGATACGATCAAAGGCGAGGTGTTTATTCCTTTCCTGGCCTGGGCTCTGGTCTGTGAGTGACCACAAGCACTCTTTTCTGCCTTGGAACTGTGAGGAGGATTCCCTCTCCACTGCCACCACAAGCTCCCCCATGCCAGTGCTCCTTTTTGCCCCAGGACCACCACCTAGTACTGCAACTCAGATCCAAGCATGGGCAAAGCAAGAGTGTCCTGCCTCAGCACCAGCAAAGAGATTCCTGCAATCCCCCTCTGATCAGCTTCTTGATCCCCCCCTCCCCTCTCTGTCTGTGGACTAATAGGTCTGGAAGCAGCTGCAGCCTTGGGGCTGCACTGGGACTGGGGCCAGGACAGAGCTTCTCTCTCACCAAGATCCAACAGACCTTTCCTAATGACATTCTAAGTTGTCTTTGGCGTTTGTGGGTTGAGAAGTCTGGAAACTGCCATATTTCCCCTTGATTCAGTCCCCTGAAGCCTCAGTTTGCTGAGGCCCAGTCTTTGCCTGCGTGGCCCACTCTAAATTGCGCTCCTCTCCCAGTCCAGCAGAACAGACCTTTCCAATCAACTATCCAGGTTGTCTTTGACTGGAGATTTGTTTCACTCTGTCCTTTTGTGGGTTCTGCTGCTCTAGAATTTGTTCAGAGCCATTTTTACAGGTATTTGGAGGAGGTTGGGGGAGGGCTCAAGCAAGTCACTGCTTTTACTCCACCATCTTGGCTTCTTCCCCTCCCCCACCCCAGAGCAGTGCTTCTTAAACTGTTACTCTGTTAACTTTCTTGACTTATTTTACTCCTATTCCATGTAATTGTAGACTGAAAATATACTTGCTTTGCTCTTTATTTTATTTGAAAAGCTTCATGTTTCCATATAATAATGCTAACTCTTGATCTTTAAAAAATATGCTCTTGGTCATATTAATGGGAGGGCCATTAGTTCTCATCTTTTAAGCATTTTAATAAATGAGCGTTGTGTTCTATCAACAACTTTTTCTGAATCTATCAAGATAATCATGTGTTTTTGTTGGTTTTGTTATATTATTAGTTCTGGTAATTTTCCTAATGTTGAAATACCCTTTATTCCTGGCATAATTCCAACTTGATCATAATGAATTTTTTGGATGTATTGCTATAACCTCTTTGCTAATGTCTTATTATTTTTACATCAATATTCATTAGTGATATTGATTGTAATTTACTTTCTCTTTTATCACTTTATAGTTTGGGTTTCAAGGCTATTTAGATCTCATAGAAAGAGTTTGTCACCTTCTTTCTCTGTATTTGCAAGTGGTTTATGGAGGATTATAAATTTGAAGCTAGAAAATACCTTGAAGGTCATCTAGGTCTAGTTCCTTATTTTACATGTGAGACTGAGGGATTATTTGTTCTTTAAATGTTTAATAAGCTTCACTTATAAATACATCTTGACTAAGATTTCTATAGGAGGGATGGGGATTGGTGGTGCATTTATGACTTGTTCAATTTATCTTTCTTAGATTGGCTTGTTTGGACTCACTGTTTCCTGTTTTGTTAAAGTTGGTGTTTTTTCGACATTCATGTATTAACAATAACAATAACTAGCACTTATATATCACTCACTATGTGCCAAGCACTGTACTAAGGATTTTACAAATTGTCTCATTTGATCCTCACAAGAACAATCCAGGAGATAGGTACTATTATTATCCCCATTTTACAGTCAACATAACTGAAGCAAATGAAGGTTAAATAATTTTCCCCATGTCATATAGTAAGTGTCTGATGCCAGATTTGAATTCAGATCTTCCTGACTGTAGGCCTGGTGCTTTATCCACCTAGCTGCCTCATGGATTGCAGGAGTAAGAGAAGTGAGTGTTAAATCATAGCCGAAGTGCTAGTCTGATGGCATGTTACCCATTGCGCCATCTATTGGACAAAGTAGTTTTTTAAAGTAAATTTCTATATTCTATCTTCCTTCATTGAGAGCCTCTCCCCCCTTAATAATTTTGCTCTTAGAGATCTGGTTTTCCTCAATCTTTTTTTTTTCAAAGCAAATTTATCTAATATCTTTTTCAATTTTAGTTGTTCCCACAAAAGAGCTTTATATTATAAGGTCTTTTTATTTTAAATTTTACTTGTTTCTTTCTTTGATTTTCCAAATTTCTACCTCAATATTTTCTGGGGGATTATTGTTTTTTAAGTTTTCCAGGATTTTTCACATTTCAAGCTCAATTTATTAGTTTTCTCATACTCTTTCGTTAACCTGTTCAGAAAGATACATTTTCCTCTAAAGACTACTTTATTTAAGTCCCCAAATGTTCTCTATGCTGTCTAATTATTTTCACTAAGAAAATAATTGTTTCTATAATTTCTTCTTTCACTAGAACATTTTTAGGTGACAGTAATTTAATCTCCATTTAGGTCTTTACCTTTTGTTCATATTTCTATGATTTAGTATAAGTTTTATTGCATTATGATTTGTAAAGGATGAGTTTAATATTTTTGTCTTCCTGCATTAGTGAGTTGTCATTCTAGGATATTAACACTTTTTGTAAAGATGTCATGTGGTACTGAAAGTAATTATACTCTTTAAGAGTCCCATTCAGTAATTGCCGTAAGTCTATCATATCCATTTTCCCAGTGTTCTCTTCCTATCCATAATTTCTTTTTGTTGAAGACGTCATGGTTGCATGCTTTGAAAGAAACATATCAAAGTCATATATAATCGCAGTTCTGTTATCTAGGCTTTTTTTGGTTTTTTTGTTCTATCTAGCTTTCCCTTTAAGTGCTTAGATACTATGTCAATTGGTACACAAAATTAATTCTGAATTTTTTATCACCTATAGAGCCTTAAGAATAATATATTTTATTTTTGTCTCATTTATGCAGAACAATTGCAACTACAGTTTTTAAAATTTAGCTGACATATATTATCTTGAAAAATACACTATCCAGGGGCAGCTAGGTGGCACAGTGGATAGAGCACCAGCCCTGGAGTCAGGAGGACCTGAGTTCAAATCCGGTCTCAGACACATAACCCTTACTGACACATAACACTTACTAACTGTGTGACCCTAACCCCATTGCCTAGCCAAAAAAAAAAAAAAAAATACACTATCTTGAATCACTTGCTTCCTTATTTTGTTGCAGATAATAGCTTGCAAACCCTAACTCAGAATGATTCCCACCATTCACCCCACTCCTATTTATGTGCTGCTGAATGGAGCTGGATGAATTCAGGAAACAGTACTGGCAGGCTCCCATTACAAATTTGTCGTCTAATCTCAAGTAGGCCCTTACTGCAACAAGTCAAACTTTGGATTCCTCCCTAACCAGTTCCCTACCCTACTCTACACAGTGGCTTCTGCAAATGTTCTCATTTCTCCTCAAGCCTAATGCTGTGCCCCTTTCTCCCATCCTCTCAGTTGAGTACCTTGCCTCATATATTCCAATAAAAAAATCGAGGCCGTTCATTGAGAGCACTCCCTTCTCCACTGCTGCCTTCCTATCATTCAGACACATTCCTCCACTTTCTCTTCCTTCACCCTTATTTCAGATGAAGAGGTTTCCCATTCTTCTTGCCAAGGCCAATGTCTTCAGATATACTCTTGATCCAGGAGTATCCCTCCTTCTTCAGCACATTTTGCCTCCTCTATCATCCTTACTCTCTCATCTGCAGTTTCTCCCTAGCTACTTTTCTGCTACCTATAAACATACTCATCCTTCAGAATCTCTCATGTAATCCTACCATCCTCACTACCTTCCCATTTCTCTCTTCTTTTTGTGGCTAAACTCCTTTAGAAAGCTGCCTACACTTAATGTCTCTACTTGTTCTCTTCTCACTCTCTTTTAAACCCTCTTCATTTTGGCTTCTGACCTCATTCATTTGAATCTGTCCTCTCCAAAATTATCAGTGATCTTTTAACTACTAAATCTGATAGCCTTTTCTCAATCCTTATCCTTAACAGCTCTGCAGCATTGGACACTTTTGATCACCATCACCTCTTGAATGGTCTCTCCTCTCAAGGATTTTATGATCTTATTCTCTCCTAGTTCTCTTTCTACCTATCTGAGTACTCTGTCTCTGATTCCCACCCCACTCTAGACCCCAGTCAGTGAGCTCCAGCAGCCCATTTTTACCTCTAGAATCCAAGATATACTCTGTTTCACTTTCAAATCTCTTCATTATAGCTCCTTCCTTTGTTTCTTGTCCTTTTTTTTTTTTTGCTTTCCTCACCTACACACCCTCTATGGTCCAGCCATACTGACCAATTGCTGCTCCTTGCACATGGTGTTCTATCTCCCATCTCTCTGCCTTTGCACTGCCTTTCTCCCATTCCTAGAGTGGGCTGCCCCACTCCCCTCATTTCCACATCTTAGTTTTCCTGCTCTCTTAAAAGCTTTTTTAGTCTCCTGATCATCCAGTGGTATCACATCTCAAATTGTTGTTGTTGTTTTTAATCAGTCATTCAGTTGTGTCTGACTCTTCCTGATGCCCCAGACCATAGCATGCCAGGCCCTTCTATCCTTCAGTTTCTCTCAAAGTTTGTTCATGTTCAAGTTCATGTTTGTTGATTCCTTGATTCTATCTATCCATCTTATCCTCTGCTGTCCCTTTTTCCTTTTGTCTTCAATCTTTCCCAATATCAGAGTCTTTTCCAATGAATCCCATTATGTGGCCAAAATATCTAAGGTTTAGTTTCAATATTTGACCTTCCAGCGAATAGTCTGAATGGATTTCTTGAAGTAGTGACTGATTTGATCTCCTTGTTGTCCAAGGGACTGTCAAAAGTCTTCTCCAGCCCTATAGTTCAAAAGCACCGTTTCTTCTGTGCTCAATTTTCCTTATAGTTCAACTCTCATAGCCATATATTGCTACTGGAAAAACCATAGCTTTGACTATATGGACCTTTGTGGGCAAGGTGATGTCTCTGCCTTTAAGTAAGCTGTTCAGATTTACTACAGCTTTCCATACAAGGAGCAAGCATCTTTTAATTTTATCACTGCAATCACAATCTGCAGTGCTCTTTGAGCCCAAGAATATAAAATCTGCCACTGCTTCTACTTCTTCTATTTTCCAGGAAGTGATGGGACTAGTTGCCAAGATTTTTTGGATGTTAAGCTTCAAACCATCTTTTGCACTCTCCTCTCACCCTCATCAATAGGCTTCTTACTTCCTCTTCACTTTCTGCCATCAGAGTGGTATTGTCTGTGTACCTGAGATTATTAATATTTCTCTTGGCAACCTTAATTCTGGCTTTTGATTCATGAAGCCTGGCATTTCACCTGATATACTCTGCATATAAGTTAAATAAATAAGGTGACAATATGCAGTTTTTTGTTGTACTCCTTTTCCAATCTTAAATCACTCAATTGTTTCACGTTCAATTCTAACGGTTGCTTCTTGACCTTCGTACAGGTTCCTCAAGAGACAAGTAAGATGATCCGGTACTCCCATCCCTTTGAGAGCTAGCCACATTTTGTTGTGATCTGCATAGTTAGAGGCTTTAGTCTACAGTCAATGAAGCAGAAGTAGATGTTTTTCTTAACTTCTTTGCTTTCTCCATAATCTAGTGAATGATGGCAATTTGGTCTCTAGTTCCTCTGCCTCCTTGAAAACCAGCCTGCTTTTCTGGTAATTCTTGGTTTATGTATTGCTGAAGCCTACTTTGCAGAATCTTAAACATAACCTGGCTGGGGTAGGAAATGAGTGCAACTGTTTGGTAAATTGAACATTCCTTGACATTACTCTTCTTTAGGACTGGGACATGAACTGATCTTTTTTGATCCAGTGGCCAGGTACACAGGTACACAGTGCCAAATTTGCTATCATTTTGAGTACAGCATTTTAACAGCATTATCTTTTAGGAATTTAAATAGTTCAGCTGGAATTCCATTACTTCCACTATCCTAATTGTTAGCAGTGCTTCCTAAGACCTACTTGACTTCATTCTCTAGGATATCTGGCTCTAGATCAGTAATTACACCATCTTGGTTATTAATGATGTTAAGATCTTTCTTGTATAGTTTCTGGTATATTCTTGCCACCTTTTCTTAATCTCTTAGTCTCTTTTACTTCTTTTAATTCCCTTCTCAGATTATCTTCACATATATGTGTGTGTATATATATATATGTATATATATATAATATGTGTGTGTGTGTGTGTGTGTGTGTGTGTGTGTGTGTGTGTGTGTACCCAATTATGTGCATGTTGATGCTGGGCACTTTTTTGCCTTTCTTTGTTTTTAACTTCCTATGATGCCTGTCACATAGTAAGCTCTTAGTAAATGCTTATTGAATTATGTAATAGATATAATGCAATATGGCATAGAGCTGACTAATAATCAGGAAAAACTGGAAGTCCTGCCTCTGATATATACTGTCTTTGCAATGCTGGGCAAGTCACTTAATCTCTTAGGCTCTCTAAGAATGTAAATTGTATAGAATGTGCTGACTTGTATTGGTAGAGGGAATTCCTCACTGGAAGTTCCCTCCATTGAGGAAATCACAGCCCAGGCCCCATCTTTATAATACATTTAATATAAACACAAAAATAGAATCCTGAGAATCAAAGGAGAGATTAACATAACCAAAAGCACAACAAAATAAAGCAAAAAATAAATTAATAAATAAAAGTAGGAGCTACTTCTTTGGGAAGAAACAATAAATAGCTAAAGCCTAAATTAATATACAAAAAGGAAAGAAGAAAATCAAATTACTAGTATCAAATATGAAAAGTATGAATTCATAACCAATGAAGAAGAAATAAAACAGTTAGGAGCTATTTTGCCCAACTATTTGCCAATAAAATTAACAAGAAATGGAAGAATGTTTAAAAAATGAATTATAAGGATTAACAGAAAAGGAAAAAGAACACATAAATAGCCCCATTTTAGAAATTGAACAAGCCACAAATAAACTCCTAAAGGGAAGAAAAAAAACAGAACCAGGTAGACTGGCAAGAAAATTCTACCAAACATTTAAAGAATAATTAATTCCAATACTACATAAACAGTTTGAAAAATTAGGAAAAGAAGAGATTCTTCCATATTCTTCTATGATACAAATACAGTGTTGTTGCCTAAAATAGGGAAAGTGAAAACAGGGAAAGAAAGCTATAGACTAATATTGCTAATAAACATCGATGCAAAATTTTTAAGTAAAATATTGGAAAGGAGACTAAAGCAACATATCTCAAAGATTATACACAATGACCAGTATGGATTTATACCCGGAATGTAGGACCGGTTTAATATTAAGAAAATTCTAAACATAATTGACCATATCAATAACAAAAACAATAAAAGTCATATGATTATATCACCAGATATAGAAAGAGCTTTTTTTGATAAGATATGATACATATTTCTGTTTAAAAACAAACTAGACAGCATAGAAATAAGTGGAACCTTACTTAAAATGATAAATAGTATATATCTAAAACCGAGAACAAGAGCTACCTGTGATGGGGATAAGCTAGTCCTTTCTAATAAAATCAAAGGTAAATCAAGGATGTCTATTATCACCATTATTCTATTATGCTAGCTATATTGATGAGATAAGAAAAAAGAAAGTGAAGAATAGAAAAAGAGGAAATAAAATGATCACTTTTTGTATTTGATATAATGGTTTACTTAGAGACCCCTATAGAGTCACCTAAAAATCTAATTGATGTAATGAACAACTTTGGCAAAGTTGTAAGGTGTGTAATGTAAAGCCACACAAATCACCACCACTATTTTACCAGCAAAATCTAGCAGGAGGAGATAGAAAGAAAAATTCCATTTAAAATAACTGTGAACAGCATAATATACTTGGGAGTCTACATCCCAAGACTTACTCAAGAATTCTATAAACACAATTACCAAATGTCCGTTCCATGAATAAAAACAGATCTAAATAATTAGAGAGATATTAATTGTTCATAAGTAGGCCAAGTCAACATAATAAAAATGACATTTACATAAATTACTTAATTTATTCAATGCCACATTAATGAAATTACTGAAGGATTACTTTATAAAAGTAGAAAACAATACTATAATTCATCTGAAGGGACAAGGGGTCAAAAAGTATCAAGGGAAATGATGAAAAAGGTGGCAAGTAAGGGGGCCTAGGAGTACCAGATCTCAAATTCCTGACTCTAGGCCCAGTACTCTATCTACTGTACCACCTAGCTGCCCATGCTATAAATAGCCATGTAAAAAATGCTCTAAATCACTAACAGTTAGAGAAATGCAAATGTAATAACTCTGATGTACTGTCTCACACCAGATTGGCAAAGTTGACCAAAAAGAAAATGGCAAATGCTAGAGGGTCTACGAGAAAACATGTACATTAAAGCACTGTTTTGGTTAATCTATGAACTGGTGCAGTTATTCTAGAAAGCATTTAGAACTATGCCCCCCCCCTCCAATTATCAAACTGTACATACACTTTGACCCAGAAATGTTGTGACTAATTCTATAATCTCCAAGAGATCAAAGAAAGAGTAAAATGACTCGTATGTATAAAATATTTATAGCAACTCTTTTCATAGTGGCAAAGAATTGGAAACTGAAGAAGTACCCATCAATTGGGGAATGCCTGAACAATTCACAGCATGTGAATGTGATAGAATTTTCTCATCTAGGATTTTCATATATCAATAAAATTGTATATTGTATATAATTGTATATTATATGTAATTAATAAGATTATAGATCCAATACTTATCCAGATCGTTATATTACTTTATTTTGTTTTTCTTTTTTTTTTTGGTGAGGCAATTGGGGTTAACTGACTTGCCCAGGGTCACACAGCTAGTAGGTGTCAAGTGTCTTAGGTCAGATTTTAACTCAGGTCCTCCTGATTCCAAGGCCGGAGCTCTATCCACTGTGCCACCTAGCTGCCCCTATATTACTTTATTTTCAAAAGCACCAGTAGGTACCCATAGCTTGCTTTGCTTAGAACAATCAGAACCCAATCTCCTTTCTCACAATATCACCTTTCCTTGCTTGCCAAGTCTAGATTCATATCCCTGAATCTTTTTTTTAATCAGCCCTAACTTCGCACAGGGTACTTTTCTTCAATTAACCTGGTCTCAGCCTCCACCTTTCCCACAGACACCTACCTCCCCAGCGAAGACCCAGATATTAACATAAATGATATTTTTTTCTAAGTCAGCTCACATAAGAGTATAATTCAGTAGCCCTGAATATTTTCTCCTATTCAGTAACCCCAACATAACTTTTTCCCTCCCCTAATTTTCCCCTCACTTCTTTGTTTCAGTGAATTTCATCTATGGCTTTCTGATTTCAATGCCAGTTCACTTCTCATTTCTCTTTTTTCTAGTATAGTTATCCTGTTTTCTTTGTTTGCTCTATGTTAGTGAAGTATTTAAAGGACAAAATCATTCGCTCCTTGTACTGTGTAAACATGTACTCATTACCTTATTTTTATCTTGTTTACTTTTGTTTACTTTCAGTAAATTTTTCTAAATTTTTCCCCTAAATTTGTATTTCAAAGACCTTGGTCATTTCTGGGTTTTCCTTGAAGGGATATTTGAAAGTCTCTATTCCTATACTAAAATGAATTGGACTGGATTGGGACAGGGTGGATTTCTCCTTATTGGAGGTCTAAGCTGAGACTGGATGACCACTTGTCAGGTTTGTTACATTGGGGATTCCTTTTGGGAGTTAGTTAAACTGGATGCCTCCTGAGGGTCATCCCCTGAATCTTGGGCCATTGCTAGTCATCTTGACTTTTGTCCTGCCACTAGACTTCAATGACTTGGGAAGAAAGAATGAGGCTAATGACTGTGCAAATCTGCTTCACTTAAATCCAATCCACGTGCAAGTCAAGACATTACCCATGATGTCATTGTTTCTCTTAAAAAACCAAGAATGAACAACAACAATAATAAACTCTGTGATTCTGATTAAGAACCAACTTTTCACATGTGAGTATATCCTCAACTTTCTAAAATATGTTATTTATAAGCAGCTAGGTGGCACAGTAGATAGAGTACCGGCCCTGGATTCAGGAGGACCTGAGTTCAAATCCAGCCTCAGACACATAATACTTACTAACTGTGTGACCCTGGGCAAGTCACTTAACACCATTGCCTAACCCCCCAAAATATGTTATGTGGAGCTGTAGGCTTATTTCTTTTGTCTTTCGTACATTACAGCCTTTTCTTTCATTTCTAATTATTGATAAGTGGTCCTGTGCAATATGAATGAAATTCCTTGTTATATAAATAGATTTTTCTTGACTGCTTATAAGACATATTGAAACTGAAGTTCAGTAACTACATTTCTGGATGTATTCAATTTGAGGTTCTTCTTTACCATGCCATGTGCTTCACTTTCCCCCCTAATATATCCTCATTGTAAGTGTATATGTATGTGTGCACATGTGTGTATGTGTTACATGTCTATGTGTGTTTGTATATCATTTCCTGGTACTTTGTTTTAGTTCTTTTGCTTCATTCTTTTTTTTTCTTTCTTAGATGCCAATGATTCTCTTTTATATAACTCTCCTCTGTCTTGTGGTCCCTTAAATACTTTTCCTTTTAATCCAATATAGGTATTTGTATTTCTACCTATGAAATTACATTTTTTTTTTCATTTCAGGTCAGTATTCTACCCTGTAAAGATATTTTTAACTAGACAGTCATCCAATATGTTAGATGATCCTCCCAACTTTGTGTCATCTGCTTGACAAAAATGCCAACAATCTAGTATTTGACTTTAAAATTTGAATACTGCAGGACCACGAGTCACTCAGCCATCTCTAAGAGACATCTTACATTCTTGATTTCCTCAACCCCCTCCTCACCATATATCTTTAAGAGAAGTTTCCTTGTTCTGACAGCTATAGGTGAAGGTGATAAGCCAATAATTTGGATAGGGGGATTATATTAACAACCAGAAAGATAAAAAAATGCTTCTAGGAGGCAGTTTAGTGTAGCTACTAAGGTTGAAAAGTGGACTGCAGCACTTAGGGGTTCCTACGTAACCTTTCATTGCCCTGAATCTTGACTTAACCAAGTTCCCTGGCTTCCCAAATATTCTGGTAAACCAGTGTGTTGCGGAACATACTCTAATAATGATGGATTAAAGATAGAAATCTAGGAGAAATGAAGATCCTTTCAGGACAGGGCTCACAAATCAAACTTGTAAAAGTGCCATCTCCAGTATATTTACCAAGGTCTGTTACAAACTCAGGCTCAACACTCTTTAACCTTAACTGGCTGCCTAATTATATTTATGTAGGTGGTAGGTTGCAAAGGGACTCAGAAATTCATTTATTCTGTAGGAGATGCAAGTGTCTCCTTGATGATATTAATGTGTAAGCATATATAAATCCATAGCAGTAAATTTAAGCTTTAGTCTTGCCATGAAGGAAGATGACAAAGGTGATATGAAGAACAAGACAATAAGGTGATGAGTTGGCAGAAGAATATATTGTTTTTCTCACTCTCTGGTCTACCTCCACCCCCTTTCCTTTATTTATTTTTGCATTAGCAGAGGGAAAACCATTCCTAGGGACTGCAGAAATCAGACAAGTAATATTTATGGGTTCAGAGCCTACTGAATATATATGCAGAGGAAGTTGTTGTTTATGTGATATAATTTAAAGGGAATAATCTGGCAACAACTCCCTCCTCTAAAATTCTACCAGTAGAAATCCAGTCATTTATAGTAACAAGCTCTTATTTTAACATGCAGACATCCCTGTGAAAATGTATACATTATTTCAGCTATCATTCATTCAGCCCTTTAGGAAAATTAGTCTTAATCAGGTTACTTTCCTTTTAAGAACAAGATGAAATTAATAGCTCAGATTTAATGGCATTTGCCAACATCTAGGATTGTGCCTTGCACATAGTAGGCCCCTAATATAAGTATGAATTTAATTAAGTTGATAGGTACCATAAGTAGAAAAGGAAGGATAACTTAATGACATGAACATGGTCTCTTCTTGAGAAAAGACAGGTCTTCGTGATGTGTGTTAGTAAAGAACTTTGGAACACATAAGAATATGAGGATCCTATAGGTAAGAGAGAAGGGATCATCACTAAGATCAGAGACAAAGGGTGAAGAAATGTGGGATAATGCCAAAAACACACTTTGCTAAAATTATAATTTTGCCAAGGGTCAGCCCAATTTGAGGCCCTCAATAGTTTTTTTCACGCCACCAGTCCTTCATTTTGTCATTTTTTACTAGATGATATAACTACCACCCCATGTCTTTCTTACCTTTCATAGCCAAAATCCTTGGAAAAGCTGTTTGTAGTAGCTGGCTCCACTGTCCCTTCTGTCTCCTGGCTCTCAGTCCCTTGCAATCTGGCTTTTAACCTTATAATTCAACCAAAACTATTCTTTCCAAAGTGATAAGGATATTCTTAACAAATCTAACAGTTTTTTTCTTAATCCTCATTCTTCCTGAGTTCCTGTAGCATTTGACACTGCTGATTGCTCTCTTCTGCATATTCAATGTTTATAGGTTTTAGTGACTGTGCTCTCTCTCTCTCTCTCTCTCTCTCTCTCTCTCTCTCTCTCTCTCTCGCTCTCTCTTTCTCTATCTCTCTGTCGAATTTCTTTCTAATTGTTTGCTTATTCCTGATTCTCCTTTGCTGGTTAATCATTCATGTCATACTCAGCCATGTAGCCCAATGCTCTGTCCTTGGCCCTCTTCCCTCCTTTCTTTATATTCTCTCACTTTGTGACCTCACCAGCTACCATGGGTTTCATTGTAATATATCAATACTTTTGACATCCACATCTCTATATCCAGCCCTTGTCTTTCTCCTGAACTCTAGTTGCACATGAGCAACTGATTATTAGACACTTCAAACTGGATTTCATATAGACATCTGAAACTCACCATGTCCAAAACAGAGCTCATCTCCCCTACCCCAAAACCATTCTTCTTCTGAATTTTTATATTTATTTTTAGGCTACCACCATCTTCTCAGTCACCCAAGTTTGTCACCCAACCTCAGCATCAACCTCAGCTTCTCTCACCTCACATACTCAGTCAGTAGCTACATCTTGTAGTTTGTACCTTCACATCTCTAGCATACATCCCTTTCTCTTGCTCACACCAGCACTACCCTAGTTCATGCCTTCATCATATTTCCCCTGGATTATAATAGTAGCCTTCAAATGCGTCCCACACCCTCAAGTCTCTCCCCACTCCAATCCATCCTCCATTTAGCTGTCAAACTAATTTTCCTAAAACATAGGTCTGATCCATTCAGTAAACACCAATAACTCACTCTTAAATTTAGGATCAAATATAAACTTCTTTTTTTTTTACTTTTAGAACCTTCCCAAACCTGGCCCCAGTCTACCTTTCCAATTTTATTATATATTACAACCATTTTTGTATTCTACTACCCAGATATACTGAACTACTTGCTTTTCCTCACACATAGTGCTCCATCTTCCATCTCTGTGCCTTTGTACTGATTATCTATCATGCCTGGAATGCACTCCCTTTTAACCTGTCTCTTAGTATTTTTGTTTCCTTTAAAAAACAGTTAAAATGCCACCATTTCCCAATTATATTAAAAAATTTTTTTAACAATCTTTTTTGTAAATTTTGGGTTTTAAATTGTCTCTCTACTACCCCTTGAGAATGAAAGCAATGCATCAATTATACATGTGAAGTCATGTAAAATATTTTCTCATATTAGCCATATTGCAAAAGAAAATGCACAAAAAATGAGAAAAATCAAGAAAGTGAAAAAGTGTGCCTCCTTCTGGACTCATAGTTCATCAGTTCTTTCTCTGGAGGTAGTTAGCATTTTTCATCATGGGTCCTTTGAAATTGTTTTGGATCATTATACTGATCAGAATAGCTGTCTTTCCCAGTTGATCATCACTACAATATTACTGTTATTGTGCACAATACTTTTCTGATTCTGCTCAGTTAACTTTGCATCAGTTCATATAAGACTTCTAATATTTTTCTAAAACCATTCTGCTCATCATTTCTTATAGCACAATAGTATTCCATTACAGTTACATACCACAATTTGTTCAGCCATTCCCCAATTGATGAACATCCCCTCAATTTCCAATTCTTTGACACCAAAAAAAAGCTGCCATAAATATTTTTGGTATAAATAGGTCCTTCTCCCTTTTCTTTGATCTCTTTGTGAAATAAACCTAGTAGTGGTATTGTTGGGTAAAAGGGTATGAATAGTAAATTGAAAAGGTTTTGCACAAACAAAACCAATGCAACCAAGATTAGAAGGGAAGCAGAAAGCTGGGAAATAATTTTTACAACCAATATCTTTGATAAAGGCCTCATTTCTAAAATAAATAGAAAACTGAGTCAAAATTTTAAGAATATAAGTCATTCCCCTATTGATAAATGGTCCAAGTATATGAACAGACAATTTTCAGATGAAGAAATTAAAGCTATCTATAATCATATGAAAAAATGCTCTAAATTACTATTGATTAAAGAAATGCAAATTGAAACAACTCTGAGGTACCACATCACACCTATCAGATTGGCTGACATGACAAAACAGAAAAATGATAAATGTTGGAGATGTGGGAAAATTGGAGCCCTATTGAATTGTTGATGGAGTTGTGATATGATTCAACCAATTTGGAGAGCAATTTGGAACTATGCCCAGAGGGCTAGAAAACTGTGCATACTCTTTGACCCAGCAATAGCACTTCTAGGTCTATATCCCAAAGAGATCATAAAAATGGGAAAGGGACCCACATGTACAAAAATATTTATAGCAGCTCTTTTTGTGGTGGGCAAGAATTGGAAATTGAGGGGATGCCCATCAATTGGGGAATGGCTGAACAAGTTGTGGTATATGAATGTAATGGAATACTGTTGTGCTATAAGAAATGATGAGCAGGCAGACTTGAAAAAAATCTGGAACGACTTACATGAACTGATGCTGAGTAAAGTGAGCACAACCAGAACATTATACATAGCAAGAGCAACATTGTGCAATGACTAACTTTGATAGACTTGGCTCTTCTCAGCAATGCAGTGATCTAAGGCAGTTCCAAAAGACTTATGATGGAAAATGCTATCCACATCCAGGAAAAAAAAAACAAACTATGGAGTCTGAATGCAAATCGAAGTATAGTATTTGCTCTCTTTTTTTGTTTCTTCTTTCTCGTGCTTTCTCCCATTGGTTCTAATTCTTCTTTGCAACATGACTAATGTGAAAATATGTTTAATATGAATGTATATGTAGAGCCTATATCAGATTGCATGCCATCTTAGGGAGAGGAGAGGGGAAGGAAGGGGAGAAAATTTAGAAATTAAAATCTTATGGAAGTGAATGTTGAAAACTAAAAATAAATTAATATTTTTTAAAAAAGGTATGGATAGTTTACAGCCCTTTGACATAGTTCCAAATTATTCTCCAGAACAGTTGGACCAGTTCACAGCTCCACCAGTAGTGCATTAGTGTCCCAATTTTTCCACATTCTCTTCAACATTTATCATTTTCTTTTTCTGTCATGTTATCTAATTTGATAGATATGAGGTGGTATCTCAGAGTGGTTTTAATTTGCATTTCTCTCATCAAGAATGATTCATGGCATTTGTTATGTGACTCTTGATAACTTCTGATTATTAGTTGGGGAATGGCTTTTATTTTTATAAATTTGGCTCAGTTTGCTATATCTTTGAGAAATGAGGCTTTTAACAGAGAAGCCTCGTATAATTATTTCCAGTTTCCTGTTTTCTTCTTATTGTGCTTGAATCATAGTTTTGGTTGTGTGACTCTTTTTAATTTCATGTAATCAAAAAAAAATTATGGAGTAACTAGGTGGTACAGTGGATAGAACACTGGACCTAGAGTCAGGAAGACCTGAGTTTAAATCCAGCCTTAGACACTAGCTGTGTGACCTTGAGCAAATCATATAACTTTATTTGCATCAGTTTTCTCATCTGTAAAATGTGCTGGAGAAGGGAATGACAAACCACTCCAGTATCTCTGCCAAGAAAACCCCAAATGGAGTCACAAAGAATCAGATACAACTGAAATGATTGAATAACATAAACAATAAAAATCATAATTATACATTTTTACCTCCGGTGATCCTTGGTATCTTTTGCTTGGTCATAAATGCTTCCTTTGTCCATAAATTTGATAGATAAATTTTTCCATGCTCCCCTAATTTACTTATGCCATCACCCTTTAAATCATTCATCCATTTTGACCTTATTTTAGTATATGGTGAGAGGTGTTGTTTTGTGTCTAGTTTCTGCCAAGCTACTTTCCAGTTTCCCAGCAATTTTTGTCAAATGGTGAGTTCTTTCCCCAAATGCTTATAACTTTGAGTTCACAGACACTAGATAACTATGGTCATTCACTACTGTGTGTTGTTTGCCTAATCTATTCCACTGATCCACCACTCTATTTCTTAACCAGTACCAGATTGTTTTGATGATTACCACTTTGAAATATAGTTTGAAATCTGGTACTGCTGGACCTACTTCCTTAACATTTTTTTTCATTGATTCCACTGATAATCTTGACCTTTTACTCTTCCAGATGAATTTTGTTACTATTTTTTCTAGTTCTATAACATAATTGTTTGGTAGTTTGAGTCATATGGCACTGAATAAGTAAATTAACTTAGGCAAAACTGTCATTTTTATTATATGGGTTTAGCATACCTATGAGCAATGAATATTTTCTGGTTGTTTAGATCTTTGTGTGAAAAATGTTTTTAATTGTATTTATATAGTCCCTGGGTTTGTCTTGGCAGGTAGACTCCCAAGTATTATACATCCTCTGCATTTATTTTAAGTGGAATTTCTCTTTCTATCTCTTCCTGTTGTATTTTGTTAGTAGTATATAGAAATACTGATGACTTAAGTAGGTTTATTTTATATCCTATAACTCTGCTAAAAATTGTTAATTGTTTCAACTAGTTTTTAGTTGATTCCCTAAGGTTCTCTAAGCATGCTATCATATCATCTACAAAGGATAGTTTTGTTTCCTCAGTGCCTATTTTTATTCCTTTGATTTCTTTTTCTTGTCTTATTGCTATACCTTCCATTTGTAATATAGTATTGAATAATAATGGTGATAATGGACATCCTTATTTTATCCTTGTTCTTGCTGGGAAGGCTCCAAGTTTATCCCCATGACAGATAATGCTTGCTCTTGGTTTTAGATAGATACTACTAATTATTTTAAGAAAGATTCCATTTATTCCTATGCTTTCTAGTGTTTTTTCTTTTAATAGGAATGGGTGTTGTATTTTGTCAAAAGCTTTTTCTATATCTCTTGATATAAAATAAAATTTTTGTTTTTGTTATGCTATAGTCAATTACGTTTCTAGTTTTTCTAATATTGAAATAGCCTTGCATTCCTGGTATAAATCCACCTAATCATAGTGTATGATCTTTGTGATATATTGCTATAATCTCCTTGCTATTATTTTAATTAAATTTTTTGCATCAGTATTCATTAAGTAAGTTGGCCTATGGTTTTCTTTCTCTGTTATTTGCTATCCCTAGTTTAGATATAAAAAATGTATTTTTGTCATAAAAGGAATTTGGTAGGAATCCTTCTTTACCTATGTTTTCAAATGGGACTAATTTTTCCTTAAATGTTTGATAGAATTCACTTATAAATCTATCAGGTCCTGGGGATTTTTTCGCAGGGAGCTCATTTATGACTTGTTCAATTTTTTCTTCTAAGATATGATAATTTAAGTATTCTATTTTGTCTTCTGTTCATCTTGGCAATTTATGTCTTTGTAAATAGTCATCCATTTTACTTAGATTGTCAATTTTACTATCATATAGTTTAGTAAAATCACTTCTGATAATTATTTGAATTTCATCTTCATTGATGGTAAATTCTTTTCATTTTTGATACTGGTAATTTGGTTTTCTTTCTTTTTTAATCAAATTAATCAATGGTCTTATCTATTTTATTGATTTTCTTCATAAAACCAGCTCCTAGTCTTATTTATTTGTTCAATTTTTTATGTTCAATTTCATTAATTTCTCCTTTGATTTTCTGGATTTCCATTTTGGTGTTTAATTGGGGATTTTTAATTTGTTCTTTTTCTAGTTTTTTTTTTCAGTTGTGTGCCCATTCCATTGATTCTCTCTCTCTCTCTCTCTCTCTCTCTCTCTCTCTCTCTCTCTCTCTTTCTCTCTCTCTCTCATCTCATCTATCTCATATGTTTAGAGGTATAAATTTTTCTTTAAGTCCTGCTTTGGTCACATTTCACAACTCTTAGTATGTTGCCTCACTGTAGTCATTCTCTTTAATGAAAGTATTGATAGTTTTTATGATTTGTTCTTTGACACATTTATTTTTTAGGATTAGATTATTTAGTTTCCAATTAATTTTTAATCTATGCTTCCATGGGCCTTTATTGAATGTAATTTTTATATAACTTTTCTAAGATTCTAGTCATCTCCTTAACTTTCTTATTTATTTTATGGTTAGATTTATCTAATTCTGAGAGGAGGAAGTTAAGGTCACACATTAGTATAGTTTTACTCTTTCCTTCTGTAACTCATTTAACTTTTCCTTTAAGAATGTAGATGCTATGTTCTTTGGTGCATTTCTGTTTCATATAGATATTACTTTAATGTCTATGATGACCTTTCGACAAATGTAGCTTCTCTGCTTATCTGTTTTAACTAGGCTTATTTTTTGTTTTTACTTTGTCTGAGATGATGATTACTACTCCTTCCTTTTTTACTTCAGCTGAAGCATAATAGATTCTGCCCCAGTCTGTTGTTTTAATTCAATGTGTATCTCCCTCTTTCAGGTGTATTTCTTATAGATATACTTGTGTAGTTTTATTGGATTCTGGTTTCGAATCCATCCTGTTATCTACTTTCATTCTGTGGGTGAATTCATCCCATTTACATTCATTTGTGACTACAAACTGTGCACTTCTATCCATCTGATTTCTTCTGTTTATCTCTCTCTCTCCCTTTTTATCCCATACCTCTTCTAAAGTCTATTTTGTATCTGACCAGTGCCTTCCTTTACCCAATCTCCCTTTTCATCACTACCCCCTGTTTCTCTTATCCCCTTCCTATCCTTCATTCCTACTGGATAAGAAAAATTTCTATACCCAATTGAGTGTGTGTATGTATACATGCTTACATACATGCATACATATATGTATATTATACATAGTTTTCCCTCTTTGAACCACTTCAGATGAGAATGAAGTTTAATCATTGTTACCTACCCTGGTGATTTTCTCTTCCACTATAAAAGTTATTTTTGACCACCTCTTTTATGTGAAACACTTTTTTGTTCCCATTTCTCTTCTCCCAGTGCATCTGTCTTTTTCACGCATGCATTGTTTTAGATAATCCCAACATAATTATTCCCACACCCTCTGTCTATGTAGAATTCCTCTAACTGCCCTAATAATGATAGAATTCTTAGGAGTTACATGTATCATCTTCTTATATATGAATGTAAACAGTTTAATCTTATTGAGTCTCTTAAGTTTTCTCTTTCTTGTTTACTTTTTTATGTTTCTCTTGAGTCTTGTAATTTAAAGTCAAATTTTCTATTCAGCTCTGGTCTTTTCACCAGGAATGCTTGAATGTCTTCTATTTCATTAAATATTCATTTTTTCCCTTGAAGATTTATACTCAGTTTTGCTGGGTAGGTCATTCTGGGTTGTAATCCTACTTTGTTTGCCTTCTGGAATATCATTCTAAGCCCTCTGTTCCTTTAATGTGGTTAGTTGCTAAATCATGTGCAAACCTGACTGTGGTTCCATATTTAAATGGTTTCTTTCTAGCTGCCTGATGTATTTTCTCTTTGACCTAGAAGCTCTGGAATTTGGCTGTAATATTCTTGGAAGTTTTCATTTTGGGGTCTGTTTCAAGTGGTGATTGGTGTATTCTTTCTTTCTTTCTTTCTTTTTCTTTTTCTTTTTTCTTTTTTATTTTCTTTAGGCAATTGGGGTTAAGTGACTTGCTCAGGGTCACACATCTAGTAAGTGTCAAGTGTTTGGTCTGAGGCTGGATTTGAACTCAGGTCCTCCTGACTTCAGGGCCAGTGCTCTATCCACTGTGCCACCTAGCTGTCCCTGGAATATTCTTTCAATTTCTGTTTTATCCTCTGGTTCTAGGATATAGGGGCAGTTTTTCTTTATAATTTCCTAAGTTCTCTCAACCTGGACAAAGGTCTCATCCTGATTTTTTGTTGGCTCTGCCACTCCAGAATTTGATTCGAGGCATTATTTAAAGTTATTTGGAGGGGAATTTTGAGAGAGCTCAACTGAGTATTTCCTCTATTCTGTCACCTTGACTCCACTCCCAGAGAAAACTCAAACATGACCATTTTCATGAAGGCTTTCCTGGTCCTTCTAGCTACCAACTCCATAACCCTTCCAAATTATCTTATAGTTATTTTGTTTATGCATGGATATACATGCATGTGTGTATTTATGTATGTTTGTATGTATGTATGTGTATGTATATATGTATATTTATATGTGTTTTTTACTTACAATATAAGCTTGTTGAAGGCAGGAACTATTTCATTTTTGTCTTTCTATCACCAGAATGTAGCATAGGGCCTGGTACATAGTAGGTATTTAATAAACACTTACTAACTGTGGCATTAGGAAACCTGGCTGGAACAAGCACATTCTTTGCCATTTTTCCTCCTTTGATGGAAAAATCTTTTTCAGATGTTAACATTTTTACATATATAAACTTAATGCATTAATATGCTACATCTAGTCTAAAGTAATTCATTGGATTAGCCATATGTAAACATGGGACTCCGGCAGAAATTTTGATTTCTCTTTGAGTCTTTCTTGAGTTAAAATTACTCGCTATTTATTATCTCCTTGTTTTCTGGTTTGTGGTTTGTGAAGACACTTAATTTGCTTAGCTCAGACACCACAACCTCAAAAGGTTTATTTCCTGACTTCTGAGAGTCCCATTTATCTTGAACTAACAATGGATGTACTTTGGTTTCCCTGGATGGTTCTTCCTCTGGATGCCACCTATTCTAATCCTCCTCAGTCATCCATTGTGGGACACTTTCCTGAGCACTCCACCACATACTGATATTATTATATAATATCAAGATGTGAAGGAGAAGCACTGCTGGAGCTTTCCCATGTAATATCTTGAATGCTTCCAACCATGTTGGAGCTGGGCTGAGCTATGTATTTCAGTAAAAGGAGCACCCAGAACAATTCAAATAGGCTTATCCATTGCTATTATTACAGAGGGAGCAAGACTCCAGATAGGATGCTTGGGTGTCTTTTAACACAGTAGATAGAATGCTGAATGTGGAGTCAAGAAGACGAGTTCACATCCTACTTCAGACCATTACTTAGCTGTGTGACTCTGGGCAATTAATTTAACCTTTCTTAGCCTCACCTTCTACTTCTATAAAACGAAGACAATAATATTATCTACCTCACAGGATTCATGAGAAGATCAAATGAGAGGACAGATTTAAAATACGTGGTAAACCTTAAAGTAGTATATTAATTCCAGTAATTATTAATTATTCTGATTGTTCCTGTTGGTGTATTCAAAAGCATTCTGCTTGTTGCTGGCTGCCTAGGGGATATGGCTATAAGAACAACTGATTATCTATGTATTTTGAGTTGTCTCCATGAGTTTCTGAATATGACATAATGTTCTATACTCTGAACATCATCTCTACAATTGGAGGAATCCATTTTTGATCATCTTGTTTCCCAGATTCTTCTCAGAGCTGTATACGTGACTAGGCCAGCTGCAGTATCTGCTCCATCCCTATGCACCTTGTCTTGGTTTGCTCCTCTGAATTCCTTTGGGGCTTAGAATCTGTATCACATCTCTTAACCATTTGGGATTTTGTGTTTGTCATAAGATGATAGAACATTAGAGTTGGAAGGGTCCTTGGAGGTCATCTAGTTACTGAGTTGTCTCAGAGTTAGAAGGCCATCAGAGTCCAACCCATATCTAACAGAAAATCCATTCCACAACATTCCTCTTGAATGATCACTAACCTTTCTTCCATGTGACAGGCCTTCACCTATTTGAAGACAGCTATCCCATCCCTGCCCCTCCATCCCTCATTTAGTGTTCTCTAGACTAAACATTATCTAATTCAGGGTAGCATGGGCTCAACTTTTCACCATCCTGATTTCCCTTTTCTGGACATGCCTCCTCCTTGCCTGTATTTTTCAAAAAAAAAATAGAGTTCCCAGAATAGAATACAGGGCTCCAGGCATGGTTTGCCTGGGAAAGGAAAGCACATAATGGAACTATCTTCTTTTTTATTCTCATTATTATGTTTCTCTTAAAGTCACCTTAACATTAACTTTTGGCGTTGCCCTGTCTCAAAGTTGAGTCATTGAGATTAATCCAAGCCCTTCATTTTGTAAATAAGACTGAATTCTAGAGCAGTAAAATAACTTGCCCACAGTCATAGTAAATTAATATCAGGGCCAAATCTAGAATTCAGGTCCCTAAATTTTTCAACCCTTGTTCTTCTTGTTCCACTATATCAGGCAGGTTCTCATGTTGTTTCACATGCAGCACACGTTCATCTTGTTTCCGTGAGTAGATTGGAAGCTCTCTGGGGACAGTAACTGAGTATTTTACTGCTGGATGCTGCAAGGAAGTGAGACTAGCACTAAGCAGGTGATTGGGATAGGCTGATTGACCAGGACCAGGAAAGTGTTCTGTTCTTCTCTGACTTGGCCAGAGCACATCTAGAGAGATATGCTCAGATCTGAGTGCCACATTTTTGGAAGGAGATTGATGAGACAGAGAATAGCTAGGATGTGACAGGCCTTAAAAGTTTATGTCACATGGGATCACTTGAAGAAACTGGAGATATTTAGCCTGGATAATGGAAGACTTCATAGGTGGTGGGGAGAGAGGTTGTACATGATGGTGATCCCCAAATATTTGTTGAAAGGACTGTCATCAAAAAAAGCAGTTACACTTGGCTTGCTTGACCCCTCCAGGATAGAACTAGGAGCAAATAGCTATAAATTGCCCAGAGACCCATTAAAGAAGTTTATATTAATGCTAGCAAATGTACTGCAGCAGGAGATGATGAGTTCCCCCTCATTAAATGTTTTCTAGAAAAGACAACCTTGTGTAGAGGGGATTTCTACTCCTTTAGGCTGACCTAGATGGGTGAGGTTCCTTCCTTTCTCTGAGGGTCTGTGATTTTGACATAGGAGTAATATCTTGGCTTTGAATGAAAAAACAAATGATCACCATGAGACAATCATTCAAATAGCAAACATTTATTAGGCACTAACTATGTTCCAGGTATTGTTTTAAGAGCTGCAGATACAAAGAGAAGAACAAAATAATCTCTGTCTTCTAGAAGCTTACATTCTATGAGGAAAGCATATATATGTGTGTGTATAAATATATATACATATGTGTATATATATACATACATATGTGTGTATACATACGTGCATACATACATAAGGCATTTTCAATGGGGGAAGGAACTAGCAGCTTTGAGGATAAGGAAAGACTTCATATAGGAGATGGTGATTGTGCTTCCAAGAGAAAAAAGTGAGAAGGGAGTGAATTTCAGGGATGTAGACTGTGCAAACACACAGTAGAATGAGATAGAAATGCATTGGTCAGGTACTATGAGAACGGAGGTTTGGCCTAACTGTCCAGTTTGTGGAGGAGAGTAATGTTATTATGTACAGAAAGGTAAGTTGGAGCTAGGCTCTACAGAGTGTTAAAATTCACAAACGTCATAGAGAGCCCCTGGTGCTTCATAAATGTGGGAGTGACATGGTCAGAGCTGTGCTTTGGGAATCTTACTTTGGCATCTGGGTGGAGGATAGATTAGAAAAGATTAGGGAAGGGCAGCTAGGTGGTACAGTGGATAGAGCACTGGACCTGCAGTCAGGAGGACCTGAGTCCAAATCCAGTCTCAGACCAGACACTTGACAATTACTAGCTGTGTGACCCTGGGCAAGTCATTTAACCCCAATTGCCTCACCAAAAAAAAAAAAAAAACAAAAACCAAAGCAAAAACCAAAAACAAACAAACAAAAAAAGAAAAGATTAGGGAGATCAATTAGGTAGCTATTGCAATTGTATGAGAGAGCTGACAAGGCCTAAACTAGGGTGGTGGCTATGTGTGTAGGGAGAAAGGGATGGATGTGGGGAATCTGGGAAAGTGGAAAGGATGAGATTTGAGAACTGGATATAAGGGATTGGGCCACAGTATAAAGTTTTAGTAATTTTAATGGACATTAAAATGGAAATTTTAGAACAGAGTTTTTCTACTTTTCAAGTCCCAAATAGCAAAGAAATATTTATTTCCAAAAAGCAGCAGAAATAGATTTCACAATGGTAAAATATTAAAATTTATAGTCATTATCATCTAAGGAAGAGTCTTGTTAATTATACTCTGTACTTATCTCTGAATAAAAGCTAACTGGATATACCAGTCTCTCTAACATTCGTGAAATAATGCAAAAAGTCATGTTTAACCTTTTAGCTTTTTTTAACATTAGATTCTTTATAGCTTGGTAAAAGATTGTCACAGTTATGCCACTTGAGATGAAAGAAATGAGTCATACTTGTGTGTGTTGAAAACTTATCTTGTATTTTTCTTATCAGTAAACACGTCAGAGTTCTGCTTGTTGATTAAATATTTATTGAAGTGATCGAGACAGGCCATTGAAATCAACTGTGTATAATACACATTTTCCTTCAAGGTTGTGATGACTCATTTCGTGATTCAGGCCTTACCCTTTGGTGGTATTCATCCTTTATACAGTGATGTTATTAGAATTTCTCATGGATTTTTGATCAAATATTGGGTGTCTGAATACTTGAAGGGAAATATGCATCCAGCAGAAGGGGACTCAATTAACTGTGACCATTATCTAGACCAAAGATTTCTCTGCTCTCCCAAACTACGTAAGCACTATGGCATCTGTCACCTTTATTCCCTAGGAAAGTTCCATTTCCTCTATTGGTCAGAGATGACTGGGACTGTGATGAAAAGGGAAAGAGGACAGCATAGCTATTCTTTATTCTAAAGGGCTACTTACTGCTGTCCTTGGGATCATTCCCTCTTTCCCTTTTACAGCCTGCCTTTGAGTCACTGCATTCCTCATTTGTCCAGATGGTAAACAGGGGAAATGAAAAGAGATGAAACTGGGACCAGTCACTTTGCCTCCTTGTTAGTAGCTCTCTTTTAAAAAACAGTTGAATGTGAGAGAACGTTAACATTATTTCACTGAAGCAAGCTTCAGATTATATATGGATTTCAATTATCCCCCTGTCCCCCATCACTAATCCAAATAGAATCAATGAGAACACTGGCTGTTGACTACAGATGACTTGTCAGGATGTTATTTATTTGAAATTGAAATGGGAAGAAACTCTAGTAGTTAAGTATAAGGCAGATAGTCTATACAGGAAAACATAAAATCTTCATGGTTCAGTGAAATAGCACAAGTTTGAACATTAGGGGGAGGTAATTAATTGGCTGTGACTCTTGTAAACTATTGTACCTTTTTTTCATCTTCTCCTGTTGCTGCACAAACAAATGTACACCATGGCCCAGAGCAGCTTTGGACTCAGATGGCCCCAGATTCATATCTTAGAGGAGTTTTCATTAATTAGGCAGTGCTATGGATCATTTTGTTCCTCTTCTCCCCAGATAAATCTGGGAACTTTGGAAGTTAACACATGCCTAAGTTATTCAGTTCTGTGCCTACTGGCAAACTAAAGGATACTGATGGATTTAGAAACAGACTAATTATTCAGGGAATAAATGAACAGAGAAGCAACAGAATGCAATCAAAGCTCACATTCGTGGTGAGTATAGTCTTCTTCCTTCCCCAACTAAGTAGTAAAAGTTGAAACAATGTTCAGTGTAAGAGGATTTCAGCATTATTTCGGCTGAAGCAAGTTTGGGATTATGTATAGGTTTCCATTACCTCTATGTTCTCCATCACCATACCAAATAGAATCAATGAGAACACTGGCTGTTGACTATAAATGACTTCTCAGGATGTTATTTCCTTGAAATTGAAATGTAGAAAAACTAGTAGTTATGTGTAACAATTTCTTATCAATTTTGAATCTTGGAGGTTCCATTGGGTATTTTTGCATTTTCGCCTTCTGAATATCTTTGATTAGATCCAAAGTTGAAAGTTATTCCTTGATGAGATGGTACTTAGTTAAATCTTGGTCCTCTCCCCAAACTCACAACTCCCATAGGGGAAGTCTGTGCAAAATGGCTGTAGCAAGAGTGGAGAGTCATTGGGTCCTTGTCAGTTTCAGTAGTTTGCCTCAGCCAGGATAGTTAGTTCCCCTTCCTGTTTTATAGTCTCTGGTTCACTGCACAGTTGGCCCTATAATTATAGCCCTTGCAACCACTGCTGGTACCTACACTTCATCACTGCTCCATTTTCTCTCGTCCTGGTATCCTCCTCCTTTCCAGAAGTCTGTCCTCTCTACCAATCAGTATCAACTCCTGGGTAGCACAGCATCCAGGGAAAATTAGTTCCTTACTAGAACCTCACGTGAACTATAGCCTCATCTGAAATGAGTGAGTTATTTAATGTTACATAGGTGGTAAATGATGGAGTTAGGATGTGAATCCAGGTTCTCTGACCCCAAAGTCACCAACCTTTCCCCTATACCAACCAAAGTACAATCCATTGTTCTTCCTATTATACCATGCTGCCTCATTCCAGGGATGTAAGACAAATAGAACCCATACCATTTCTATTTGAAAATTTGATATTATGTAGCTATTAGTATGTTTGATTCCTTCATTGGAGTTAAAAAGGGCAAAGAAAAGAGAACGAAAATCTCCCCTTCCCCCTTCCTTCTCTCCCATGCTGTCCTTGAGCCAGGGAAGGATGATTTTTTACTAACTCTTGAATTTAGGAACATGTGCCAGTAAGGCTAGTAAGATCCTCAGCCAGCTTTGAATTGGTGTGAATGAATTCTGACTTACCTGTCTATCTCTGGCAAGTAGACTGTTCACAAAATGGTCATCAATACTTTCTCCCTAGACGTGTTTCATTTGAGGGCTATCTGTCTGTAACAATGCATGGGAAGTAACCCACCTTGGAGTCTAAGTATTTCCCTAGACAATGGCATCTGCTCCTGATTTTGTGACAGATTGTTCCTACCTCTTCCCCTAAGTTAAGGGGCAGACAAGAGGTCACTGTCTGATTTTTATAGATGACACAGACTAATTTTATTGCTCAGAATTCTAAAAATCTATCACTAGCCTGCCATTTCTTGAATGGATATCAAGCCTAGGTTGAAAGCTAGACTGCTGGGAGAGAAAGTCAAAGCCCTTAAGAAAAATGTATTTCCTCTCCTTTTGTGAGGTTTATTGTTCACTGCTCATACTGACTGCCTATCCTTTCCCAGGGTTCTTTGTGAATTTGAAGATATTACATAAAGTGAACTATATGTGTGGATATGAGGGGTAGTGGATGGATGGGGTTGAATTTTGTATTCCTTGATTTTGAAGCATGGACAAAAAACCCCAGCAGCTTAGCAATCGATAGCATAGGTACCATAAGCCGGATATAGCCAGCAGGACTCCAGATGCATATCATCAAGCCTTTGCTCTTTACTCTTTAAACTTTTGCATTTTATCATCAAGGTAATTAGTACTCCCTGTTTACTATGGTTTATACAAAATCTTTACAATATCCCAAGTCTTAGAAATTTAATGTTCTACTTACACCAGAAAATTCCAGAACAACTGGTAAAGGATTTCAACTTAGAAGGTACTACCTTTGACCATATGGAATAGTGTTTCAGTAGGGTTTAAATGTGCTCTGCACCAAGAGATAGTCTCATTTTATTTTCTTTTAAGAAAAAGTGTCACAAAAATCTCACCTATTATAGATTTTTGGGTTGGTCCCAGAACATATCAGACTCCACCTTTGTGGTTACCATTGATGAATCTTTAGGGTTTCTTGGCTATCTGGGCTCAGTCCTTAGAATTTTTTTAGGACTCGAAGAGACCTTAGAGATTATCTAGTCCAAATTTCTCGTTTTGTACATGAGGAACTTGTCGGTCAGAGAGAAGAAATGATTTCCTAAAATCACCACTAGAATCTAGGCCTCATGATTCCTCATGGAGCACTCTTTATTGCATACATTGTAGTCCCCAACATAAGATGCAAACTCCTTGATAACTGAGACTGCCTCACCTTTGGACTTGAATTCTTCAGTGCCTTGAACATAGTAGGTACCTCATAAATGTTTGCTGCTTCCTCCCTAAAATGGAATAACCAAAAAATGTTACATAGGTGCTATTTGAATATTTCTCATGTAAGGTTACAAAGGCCAGTTAAGGGAGGAGGGTGGAGCAAGTCAAATAAGCATCTTGTCATTTCCTTTGGCAGAGCCAAAACGACAAAACAACATTGCTTGACTCCTAAAATGTTCACTGCTTAGGTAGTTGGGTTGGCAGCACATACGTAGCTATAGCAACAGTAAGGCAATACTAATTAACACCTTATTGGAAATCGGGATGGTGAGTCAAAACTGTTAGTCAGCCAACCTGACCTGCTCTTGGTACAATGTCTCTCCAGCTGAGTTGAGACAAAAATAGGTACCACAGCTTGGGGATGACTCTCAGTTGCCATTCAAGGCCCTAGGGAATGGAAGAGTGTTTTGAAAAAAGAAAGTATCTGAAGGAAATCTTGCATTCCATCAACTGCAAGTTGATTAAGGAAGTCCTAAATACAACAATACAGAGGATAACCACCATCTCACAGCTGGACAGGACCTAAGAGACCATCTAATTCAACCTCTACCTGAGAAAGAATTCCCCACCTCAACATATACAAATAATCCAGTCTTTGCTTGAAACCCTTCAGTGAGGGGTAGCTCAGCTCTTGCAAGGAGCCTAGAAATGGAAAGGAAGCAACAAAGCCATTCATTTACATACTTGCTGACAGAGATAAAAGGACAATTCACCGGGAATTGGAGAACCCAAGTAAACATAGGAGCACCACTCTACTCACTCAACTTACCAGAAACCTAATGGTATTCTATTAGTACAGAATGAATGCTAGATTTGACCTCAGACAACCTGAGCTCAGCTACTTACATGACCTTGACTAGTAACTTCCAAGAGTCTCAGTGTCTTACTCTAGAAAATGAGAGGGTTAGAGAACCAGGAAAACAATTTATACAATGACTGCAGGAATGTAAATTGAAATATCTTTGACATACTTTAATCAATGCAATGACCAGTCATGACTCCAGAAGACTGATGACCAAGCTTACCTCCGACCTCTTGGCAGAGAGTTGGCAGACTACAAGTGTAGAATGAGGTATACAGTCAGTCACAGCCAATGTGTGAATTTAGCTTTGTTTGACAATGCTTTTTATAAGAGAAGGCTGTATTGGGGGGGAGGTATATTAGGGAAAGAGCATAGATAGGTGGTGATAATTTTTCAGTGGAGGGAGAGAAAATGAATGCTCATTAACTGAAAAAATACAATTCAGTTTTAAAATAAGAAAAGAAAGAAAAGAGTGTAGTACACAAAAGAGAGCAGAGGAAAGTACAGAAGGAGACACAGATAAGCAGGGCAGTTTTGTTACTACTACATTAAATTTAATATAAACTTTAAAAATAGCTATATGTAATGAAGATTTACAGTTTCATATATATATTTTTTCTTCATATGTTGAAATGTTCACACTTGACATTTCTTAAGTTCATAACTTTAAAAAAATAAAAAACAAAATGAAATGAAATATTAGGACTAGGTGACCCCTTGGATTCCTTTCAGTATTAAATTTGTGATTCCATAAACTCCTGAGGCTAGGTCATCTCTAAGGTTTCCCTTTAGCTTAAACATTGCATGACTCTTACAATTGGAAATAATGACAATTTCTAGCCAAAAGAAGTATTTCTTTGGTTTGGGCAAAGACCATGGGCTTTTTCTTCCTCCTTGTAAATAGATTTTTTTCCTATGCAGTTATCATGCGTGGAAGCAATACTCATAGTGTCATTTTCTGCAAAGAGCACAGACACTGTCTTGGTTAAGATATGAAAATAAAAAATGTGGCTTATTAGCAGAAAACTATTCAGATAGCACTCCTACTGAGTTCTCCCGATTCTTGTTGTCAGAAGGTGCAATTAACCTTCATGAGATAGCATGTCCTTTCTCTATAGTTTTAAATTAATATAGTAATTAACAATTTTAATATAGAGCCAGATATGTCACCATTTGTAGATATCGTTTCATTGGTAGATCTAAGTACAGCTCTTTTTCCTGTTGGTAATAGATTGTGCTTCCGATGGGAGAGAGATGGATGTTATTTGTATTGCTACTAATTTCAGCATTGTTGGAAGGGTTCCATAGAACCTTTTTATGCTCCTAAATATCCCACGTACGTATAAGGAAGCACACTTTTAATGATTTCTGATGAGATGTGATTCTAGGGCACATATTTTCATCACACCTGATTTCTTAATCATTTGTTGCTTTTTTGCCAAAAAATGATTAGTTTAACCTAACGTAGGAGGAAAAAAAGTAAGTTTAGAAAGTACATGAAATCACAAGAAAGTCCAATAATTAAGCTGATAGTTTCATAAAGACAATGGAAAGGAAGCAAAACAAATTAACTTGAGGGTTGTTGTTTTCTTATTTCACCATTAGTTCAGTGACCAAATCAAATCAACAAGCATTTACTGAATGCTTACTGTATGTAAGGAAATTGCTTCTGCTGGGGGTGGGGGGGTATATAAACAGGATAGTAGTCAATACTTTCCATACCTTGCCACCTAGTTGGAGAGATGACAGGTGCTTAGATGGTAGATAATGTAAAGAATAAATGATAAGTGTCAAATTAGTAGCTTAGATATAAGTGTTGTAAGAATTCTCTAATTATAGGATGGCAAGACCTGATGAGAGAAGTTCATTTGAAAAAGGTTTAGAAGGTTAAGGAGACCATAAGCTCAAGATGAGTAATCAATGAGATGTGTCTGCTACAAAAGGCTTTTCAAATCTGGATGCCAAAAAGTTCTATTACAATTTTTTTTAAAAGTAATTAATGGCCTCACTATACTCTGTTTAGATTAGACCACATCTACATTCAAGGGCATTGATGAACTGAGACCCATCCAGGGGAGGGCAATCAGGAAAGTGAGAAATCCAGAACAATGGCATATGAGGGATTTACTAGGGAAATTAGGCTGGAAAAAACTTGATGGTGGGAAGTATGGGAAAGGAGTGTGCATTCGAATATTTGAGAGACTGATAGAGAGCCAAGACAGTGTGGCTTTCTGTTGTAGTGGAAAATATAGTAGGATGAGAATGAAGATATTATCCATAAATTAATTCTCCTTTTTCTTCCAATATTGCTTTAATTTTTTAAAATGGTATTTTTTCAATTACATGTAAAGACAATTTCTAACATTCATTTCTTTATAAGATTTTGAGTTCCAAATTTTTCTTCCTCTCTCCCTCCCGCCCCCCTCCCCAAAACAGTTCATATTTGTGCAATAATGCAAAACATATCTCCACCTTGGGTCATATTATGAAAGAAGAAACAGAAAAAAATGAAAAAAAACTACCAAAAAAAAACAAATAAAGGGAAAATAATATGCTTCAATATACATTCAGACTCCATCAGTTCTTTCCCTGGATGTGGATAACATTTTCCATTATGAGTCTTTTGGAATTGTCTGAATCATTGTATTGTTGAGAAGAGCTAAGTCTATCATAGTTGATCACACAATGTGGTTGTTACTATGTACAATATTCTCCTGGTTCTGCTCACTTCACTCAGCATCAGTCCATTTAAGTCTTTCCAGGTTTGCCTGCTCACCATTTCTTATAGCACAATAGTATTCCATTACATTTATGTGCCCCAACTTGTTCCTGTATTGCTTTTTAAAAAAACAACAACTAAATACAAAACTCTTTTTGCTGTCCTTGACTTTCCTTGTCGAGCTCAAAATATTCTCAACTTTAATATTCCTGATACTCTTTTTACATGTCAAGGTAAATTAATGGACATTTTATGATATGTCTATGTACACAACTTGTATATTTCATATGACTTTCAAGGACTGCATTTTTTAACTCAGGATTCCATTAAAGAGGGATATATCCATCTGACTATATCTCTCATAATGCCTGGATCCATGGCATCACTCAGAAGCTCTTGGGACTTCGTTTTTCACTGGGGATAGTGTACCTACCTTTAGGGGGATTGAGTTAGGAATCAGAGACTTTGAGGGAGAGTGAGAGGTTTGTGGAAAGCAGGTAAACAACACATAAGGAAACATCCAAGGTGTGTGTGTGTGTGTGTGTGTGTGTGTAATGTACACATATACACATATATGTCTATATATGTATGTATGTATGTGTGTATGTATGTATGTAGTATATGAAGAGGAAAACAATCCCCATGCAGTCTATCTGCCTGCAGCCAAGAATAAATAGAAGAAGACTAATGAATTTTAGCTATGACTTCCTGCTGGTAGTCTGAGAAAAATGTGAGAAAAAATGTAAAGCTGAATTTCCCCATCTCCCTTTTTCCCCTCCCCATGCTCTGTTCTGTCTACCCAAGAAACAATGTCTCCATCCAGAGCATTAATCTTCCCAAAAGTTGCATACTCCAAAGTTCCTCCAGTATTCCCTTGGGAAGGAGATCTAATTCACCTGAGTGTGTGTGTGTGTGTGTGTGTGTGTGTGTGTGTGTGCAAAAGGTATTTATTCCTTTGCAAATTTTCAATCTCAATTACATTCTTTTAACATGTATTAAATATCTTGGTACTTCAATTTCAAGAAGAGAGTCCTTTTATTCTTCCCTGAATGATCCCAGACTTGCCTCTCAGAGAAGACATTCCAAACATTCTCTTCCATCTTTAAGCATCCCACAGTCTCTCCTTCTTCACTTTCTCTCATAGCTGAGGACCTTGTGTATTATTTTGGCAGCTAGATAGCACAGTAAACACTAGATCTGGAGTCAGGAAGATCTGAAGTCAATTCAAATCCTGCCTCAATTTCTTACTAATTTTGTGACCCTGAGCAAATTACCAAAACTGTCCGCCTCAGTTTTCTCATCTGTACAATGGAGATAAGAATGTCTGCCTCTAAGGGTTTTATGAGAATAAAATGAAATAATATGTGTAAAGTGCTTTGCAAACATTAAAAGATTATGTAACTCCTATTATAGCAGTATTGCTATAAATATATAGTAAATAATAATAATAATAATATTTGTTGTCATTTGGTCATTTTTCAGTTGTGTCTAACTCTTTGTGACCCCTTTTTGGAGTTTTCTTGGCAGAAATACTAGAGTGGTTTGCCATTTTTTTTCTCCAGCTCATTTTACAGGTGAGGAAACTGAAGCAAACTGGGTTAACTCACTTGCCTAGGCTCATACAGCTAGTGAGTTTCTGAGGCCAGATTTGAACTCAGGAAGGTGAGTCTTCCTGACTCCAGGAAGACTTTATTCACAGCACCAGCTAGCTGTTAACAACAACAACAACAACAAGAAGTAACATTTATACAGGCCTTATTATTTATGTGCCAATCACTGTACTAAACACTAAGCTAACCACATTGTTGTTGTTGTTGGGAGAAACTGAGGGCATTGAGCTCCCTCATCTTCCATTCTCTTCATATCAAAAGCTCTGACATCTCTTTCCTCCTTTCCCCCAGTTTGTGACAAAGAAGTAGTCCTTTTCCCCCAGGGTCACCTATGCATTTGATCCCCTCTCTTCTTATCTTCTCCAACAGATTGCATACTTAATCATGCCCCCCTAAACCTAAAATCTCATCCTATCAAGAGACTCCTCTACTATCTTCAAACATGCCCACCTCCTCACCCATAAAAAAACTGTCCAAACATCCTCCCAATCTATCATCCTAAATTTTTCTTATTTTTCTCAGCTAAACTCTTTTAAGAAGCTATCTATATAGCTAGCTATATTTCTATACTTACTGTCTCCTCTTCACTACTCTTATACATTCTCTAACCCTTTGTAATCTAGCTTCCAAACTCATCATTCAACTTAGTTTTCTCTCTCCAATGTTACCAGTGAGCTCCTAATGACCCAATCCAATGATCTTCTCTCAGCCCTCATCCTTCTCAACCTGTAGGCTGCTCCTGACAAGGCTAACTTCTACCTCTTCTCATAGAGAGAGCTCTTCTTTGGATTTTCCTGACATTTCTATCCAGGTTTTCCTCCTTCCTGGATTCTCCTTCTCAGTCAGTCTCCTTTACTGGCTCATCATTCAACATACCCCTAATTGTGGATGTTCCCTAAGACTCTTTCCAGGGTCTTCTTTTCTTCTCCCTCTATGTACTCTCTCTCTTATTAATCTCACCCATTACCATGAGGTTAATATCAGTTCTAATGAGATGACTCTGACATCAATATATTCAGTCCTAGTCTCTCCTTATCATCAATTGCCTATTGGGGCATTTCAAACTGGAAGTCTCAGATACGTCTTTACGCAACGCGTCCAGCATTGAATTTATTATACCTCCCACCCACCCCCCCAAAAAAAACTCCCCCTCTTCCAGAATTCCCTATTTAAGTCAAAAGCTTCACCATCTTTCTAGTTTCCCAGATTCATAAGCTCACCATTATCCTTTCAAATCTTGCTGTTTTGGCCTTCCTACCATTTCCCACATCTTATCCCTCTCTCTACTCATACATCCACCATATTTCAAGCCCTCGTTACCTCTCATCTAGATTACTGGAACAGCTTCCTAATTGGCATCCTTGTCTGTTCAACCAGTTCTAGTGATTATTCATTGCTGCAAATAATAATATAAATATAACAAAAATAATATAAATAACATTTATATTATAATTAAATTAATTTATATCATATAAATATATTTCTAATATATGATGTTATAATATATAAATAAATTTATGTTACCCAAATATCATTTATATTATAATTAAATTAAATAATGAAATATAATATGATATTATCAATAATAATAAATAGCTAGCAATCAGATAAACTCCTCCATTAACTTTTTGAAAACTTCTCACAGCTTAGCCTCAATCTACCTTTCCAGCTTCATGGGATATTAATTCCCCATTTCATACCCTGTCGTCAAGTTAAGCTGACCTCTTTGTTCATCACCCATAAAACTTCATCTGCAGTCTTTGTGCCTTTGCACTGGCTGTCTCTCAAACCTGGAATGCATTTCTTCCTCACCTCTACCTTCTAGAATCCCTCCCTTTATTTAAGATGCAGCCCAGTAACCATTTTCTGTGTGAAGCTTCTCCTGATGCCCCTCCCCCATCACACGCCCTGAACTGCTTCTTATTTAACTATTTTGTAAATATTTGTAGATAAAGTGCCTAACCTGGAGTCAGGAAGACCTATCTATCTTCCTGAGTTCAAATATGGCCTCAGGCACTTCCTAGCTGTGTGACATTTAACCCTGTTTGCTTTCACTTCTCATCTGTAAAATGAGCTGGAGAAGGAAATGGCAAATTACTCCAGTATCTTTACCAAGGAAACCCGCAATGGGGTCACAAAGAGTCAGACATGACTGAAAAACAACTCAGCAACAACAAAAACAACCACAACAAATATTTATGTTTATTCACTTCATATTTATATCATATGTACACGTGTGCATATATATGTTTATACATATATATACACATATGTTTTATGTGTGCATGATATCTCCTTCATTAGAATTTATGTTCCTTGAGAGCAAGGATTGTTTCATTCTCTTTATTTGTACCCTCAGTGTCTGTCATGTAATAGAGGCTTAGTAAATACTTGTTGATTGATTGATTAATTGATCAAATTCAAGTCATCTTGCCCAGATGAACTATGTCTTCAGTTCCTGAATGAACTGTCAGCCATGATTGCCAAACCACTGTCAGTATTTGAAAGCTCATGGAAAATGGAAGAAGTATCCCCAAAACTAGAGAACAATAAATTTCCTGATTCTCTACAAAGGGAACAGGACAATCTCTGAACTCCAGGCCACTGTTTGTCTTCAGTTCCCGGGAAAATTATCTAATGACTCACTAAAGAAATGACTGGGGGAAAAGCTAAAAGATGAAATAGCGACTGGCTTCATCAAAAACAGTCCACACCTGATTTGTCAGCATCACTGAAGTAGCAGATGAGGGGAATGCTGTGGATAGAGTTTACCTAGAGCAAAGCTTTTAATAAAGAATACAATAATATCCCTCTAGGAGCAGATTGGGAGTTGGGGATCGGACAATAATACAATCAGATATTGGTTGGATAGCACCACTCAAAGAGTAGTCACAAATGATACAATGTCGGCCTGGGAAGACCCAGGGATCGGTGCTTGACCTCATGCTATGGAAGATTTTAATCAGTAACTTGAATAAAATCATAGACGACATGCTCGTCAATTTGCGGGGATAGCTCATGCAATGGATGATAGAGTCTGGATCCAAAAAGATCTGGACAGGCTTGAATGTGGTGTTGAATCTGATACAGTGAAATTCACTGGCAATGAAGGTAAAGTCATACAGTTACATACTTTCAACTATGGGTTGTAGATCATACTAATTTGTACCCAGTTTTTTGAAGTAGTGATTTGGCTATAAGCAAGATGTATTTGTAGTTAGCAACATCTATTCATATAAAATTACAGTGATCAAACATTTTTAAAATAGTTAAGTTTCTTAAGTAGGTTAAACATGGGCCCCCCTGAAATCTTACTTATATTATGAATTTGCTTAACATGCCCTTTCCTCATAAAGACTACAAAGACAAAGTATAGCACAGCCCAGGCTGAATTATTTTTGAATTAGTACATAGCATTTGGGAGCTGGGTTTTTCCCCTTATTACTCATTTAAAAAGAAAACCTAATCCATTTATGTGTCAAGACTCTATTCTTCCAAGCACATCACCAGACTGAGAATATGCAACAAGTGTCCTTCGGTTATTTTCCATTTGCATTTCAAACATCTCCTTTCAAGTTAATATTTCATTACATTGATCGCTGTATTTTGGATGCTACCCTGCTTGGATGTCACCTCAGCAAGGATAAACAGGGAATGAATGTGATTAGATGCACTGTAAGGCCTCATTCTGTCTAAATTTAGGCACATCACCAGTTGTCAAACCGAATTGACTACCAGTTCCATGTCAGAATTCTTTTTGATGCCAGTTATCAGTCACCTTAGAAGTTCAAGGAAACCCCCCTTCACCCCACTTCCTGCTGAGGCTTGAGTAAATCTTATTTTCCCCTACCATCTATCACATATAGAAATCAGTGTTTTCTTGTTTAAAATCTCATGTTATTATTGTTTTTGGTAGGGAAGCAGAAGGTTGAAAGTGAGATTTTGTAATACTTTTTAAATGATCTGGAAGTAAAAGGCAATTTTCTGATTTGTGTTTTACACTTTTAAGGCAATTGAATTGAATATTAGCAAAACACAAAGAGCCATGAGCTTGTGAATTTTGGAAGTCAAGATGTCCAAACTGGGGAGAAGATTGGGGAAAGAGGATTCATAGGTCCATATCCAGCAGGCCCAGGGTGAGGAATCGCAGGGAGGACTAAACCTGCAAAGACTTCCAAAGGGTTGTTTCTGCCCCAGGTCATGGGATCCCCCAATCAGTGTTTAGGAGTATGGAATCATATTCCAAAAGGCCAAGATACCTCATGCCTTCAACCCATTCTATAACACCAACTAAAACATTATTTAATTTTGACTGCGTATACTCTGCACCTAGCACTGTGCCTGGCACTTAGCAAGCCATTAATATATGTTGGATAATTGAATGAATGAGATAAAATACTGCCCAAGTATCCCCTATGTTGTAAGAGGGCCCACATAGAGAAGGAGTTTTGCTCTCCTGGTGGTCTGTTTATTTTGCACCTATCAAAGGGTAAGTAGGCCATTTCTGAAACTGTTGCTCAGAGACCCAGAAATTAAACCTACCCCACTGAAAAGCAACATATTTATTTATAGCATTAGTGAATAGGCTTATAAATAACACACACACAGAATATGTATGTGTGTGCATGTGTGTGCATGTGTGTGCATATATGTCTATATATAGATACACCCATGTACATCTTTATCTGTTCAAGATATCTCAAAGATACAACCTCTCAAAGGAATAAAACCTCTCCCCCACCCTACCCCTGTGATGACGACTCCTCAGATGATTATGGGACATCTTGTTTACTATGCCAAATGAAACATTACAGAAGAATTAGTTCTTTGGAACTGACTCCACAATTAGAAACCTGCCTTTCCATGGATCAGTTTAGAATAAGGATTAATCTTTTAGAAAATAGATATCAATATTGGTGTCCTTATTTTACATTATAACCATTTCTAAATATGCCCATCCCCAGCCCTCATTGCAAGTAAACCCAGATGCCGTAGCTGCAGTGTCTGATAGCATATGCAATATTCTGCCACCATAATCTCCCACTTCTCTAAGGAAAGGAGGTAGTAAATTCTCTGATCTGGCCTCAAATCAGGATTATTCTGTTCCATTCTTGTTTTCAAACATTTAGCATAAAATACCTATTGCTCAGTGCTGTCTCTCTGCACAAGTGATATGGTCTGGCTAGAATGGGCCTCTTGCCCCAAGACAGGGAGACAAAGTTCTCTATTTAAATTTGTCCCTTTGATACTTCGACCCATTGTTAATGCTTCTGTTCTCATCTTAAATCCATATTTACTGTGTGTACCACTGATGATTGTTACATTCTTAGGGCATTCAAGTCACATGAGCTTAAATTGAAGGAATACAGGGATGTTCTCAGTATCTTCAGATCTAGAACTGGCCCAACCTATAGGTATTGAGTTGGATAATACAACATGGTTAAAAATTTACCTTTGTAGGGGCAGCTAGGTGGTGCAGTGGATAGAGCACCAGCCTTGGAGTCAGGAGGATCTGAGTTCAAATATGACCCCAGACACATTATACTCACTAGCTATGTGACCTTGGGCAAGTCACTTAACCCCATTGCCTAGCCAAAAAAAAAAGAATTTACCTTTTTTTAGGCTGCTCACTAAGAGTGAAACCATCCCAGTCATTCATAGGGCCTCAAGAGGAATCTCTTTTCTTAAATGATGTTGGCCTAGTTCTGACTGAATACAAGAGGCTGTAATGGATTCCCATTTATTCCAACTAAAGTATTTATTAAGTGCCTACTGTGTGGTAGACCCTCGGGATACAAAGTTGTTTGTTGTTGTTGTTTTAACATCACTTTGTCCCTCTTCTCAAAGGAGGAGCTTCCATTCTCCTAAGGAAGAGAACATGATATGTATAGAAATAAGACTAACACAGTAGGTTGTAATAGAGGCAAGACAGATGTTGGAAAAAATGCTGTAGGAAAATGTGGGGAGGGTGGAAACATTTTACCATTACTCCCCTTTACTTGCTTCCTCTTTCAGCTAGAGAGTGGGGTGCAAATAGAGAATGCTTCTTAAAGAAGGTGACGACTGAGCTGAGCCTTAAAGGATTTCAACAGTTTGGAGTGGGGGGACCTGCCGTGCTATTTGGCCCGAGTGAATGCACAAAGGAGATAATTGACAGGAAAATATCAGGCAACATCTTAGTAATCAATTTGACTATAATGTAGACTGTATAAAGGGGCATGATATGAAATAAGCCTGGAGAGGTAAGCTGAAGCCAAATTGTAGGGGGCCTTAAATGTCAGATTAGACTTTGGATTTAACATGGGAGGCAACAGAGAGGTCCTAAAAGTTTTTGACCCAGGAGAGTGGCATGATCTGACCTAGGCATTAGGAAGGGGATTTTGGTATCTGTGGGAAGGATGGATTTAAAAGGAAAGGGACTCTTGGTAGGGATATAAATTAGGAGTCTGCTACAATAGTCCATGACAGACATGATGAGAACTTAAAATAGCGTGGTGACGGTGGAAGAAGAAAGAAGGGGATGGTTGTAATAATAGCAAGTGACAATTGTATCGCACAATAAAGCTTGCAAAGTGTTTTATATATTTTTATCATTTTACAATGTTACTAATCACTGGGGATTACAAGCAAAGAAAACAGTCCTGCTCTCAGAGAGCTCATGTCCTGATGGGAGAAGACCACAGATAAAGAGGAACTGGAAGAGGGATGGCAGGATGTGCACAACCCAGCAAATGCTCAAGAAAGTGGCATGATGGCTTAGTTTCAAGCAAGACAAGGTGCTGTGTTAACTCTCAGAACCGATGGTCCTAGAGCAAAGTTCAAGTTCCAGTAGGAAGAGGGGGAGGATGGTCAGAATGTAGATGATGTTGTTTGGAAATGTCTGGGAAGAGGAATTGTACAGGCAGAAATGATAACTCTTAGCAAATGAATGGATGTAGGAATTAAGGCAGAAGAAAGAGTCAGAAACGAGCCCCAAATATCAAGCCTGGGTGATTGAGATTTCGATCTTCATTTTTCTAACTTTGTTTTAAAGTCTTAGTATAGATCATAGATCATAAAACACTTTCCCTGGAAGAAGCTGTGGAAATAGCCATAGTTTTACAGAAGAGGAAATTGAGCCTTATATAGGTCCACTGTCCAAGATTATCAGGTTACCTAGAGGGGGAGTTGGAAGTCCTATTTCTTAGATGTGTATTTGAAATCTGTTACTCAAAGAGACTTACTTATCACGGAAAGGAGAGCCACACACACCTAGTCCTGAAAACTTTGAACATTTAATTGAGGCCATTCTAGGAATGACATAAGGCAGGTCTTTATTTCCACAATTCAAAATGGGGAAGTAATTAGCAGAAATTCCCAAAGATAGTAGCATAAATGAGTTCTCTCCAATATGTCTAAAGAGAAATGGGATCTGTTTTTCTCAAAGGGAATTATCTCTGCTTGCAATGAACAGAAATACCATGTACTTCTGCTATTACCCAGCCTCTCTGACTAGGACTCATGTGTCATAGATTACTGCCTTAGTGTTCCTGAAACCTTTGGGAATCTGAGTGGCTGAGCCCCTTACTGAAGTCTGCATGTGGATGTGCCCTTTGCAGGATGCAGTTGTTCAAGTAAAACCAGCTGTCAAAAAACTTGCCTGCTCTTTCCAAAAGGGCCTTTTCAGGGAGCACAAAAAGCTTGCTTCATTTTAAGAATATTTCACTGATCAATCCTGAAATACTCTTTATGGATTCAGTCCTTTAAAGTGAGCATAAGTTTTCAGCTAAATCGTCCAATCAAAAGAATGTTTCTATTTTTGTGATGTTGGTATCGCTTTCAAAGGTAATACTTGATATGCCATCCTCTGATCTATTACTTTTGTCGTTGTAAACTTGGGTGTTACAGGATTTCCATTTTGCGTTCCAAATGTTATGCACAAACTGGATTAGAACATATTAGAAAAGATGGCTTTGGAAATATCACAGCAGGCTGCTGGAGGAAGCTTAGCTATTAGAAAACTATCATTGGAAAGGGAAAAGAAGAACATTATATTATATTATGAAATAAAAATGCATAATTGTATTTAACTTGTACATCTGGGACAAGCTATATAATACTATTCCCTTTTTATGCAAAAAACCCCAGATTTTTAAAAGTCTACAGGGGCTAACATTTGATTTCATGATTTGGGGTAAGTTTTACATATAAATTTTGTTAATGTTGAGGGTATTCTGAGGGCTTATTAAAATTTTGTTGTTGTCGAGTCATTTTTCAGTCATGTCCAACTGTCTGTGACCCCATTTGGAGTTTTCTTGGTGAAGATACTAGAGTGGTTTGCCATTTCCTTCTCCAGCTTGTTTTACAGATGAGAAGACTGAGGCAAACAGGGTAAAGTGACTTGCATGGGGTCACACAGCTAGTAAGTATCTGAGGCTAGATTTGAACTCAGGAAAAGGAGTCTTCCTGACTCCAGGTCTGGCACTTTATCCACTGTGTTACCTGGCTGCCCCATGAGATTAAAATGGGTAGTAGCATCATTGCTTTGGATTGTCTCCCTCCAGGATCAAAGATCCCCAACTCTACTCCGGAAATTTCACTGAACGAAGCTCTTTGAGATAATGCACACAGTGACAAGGGTCTTCATGACCGCAAAGCAAACCCTATGTGGAAGTTTTAGAGTGTTTCAGGGTGAAAACAATATGGTTCTCCCAAACAGTTACTTTCTGATTGATTCCATTCAAGATTGACAGCTTTTCTTGAGTATGGGGATCCCAGTACAGAGATATTTATTTATGGTGTAGAACAATGCTGTGGGTAAAATGCACCATGCTGAAAATATTGATGTCTTTTTTTTTTTTCAGTAATAACAGTAACAGTGTGAAACATTGATATTTTAAGTCCATTTTTTCACCTGATTTAATAATTGCTTCAGCCCCCTGCATGGCTTCAGCTGTGGGAAGATGTAGGTGCTTAGTACAGGAGCTCAGCCAGAAGGGACTTGCCAGGGCTTAGGGGAAGTTGGCAGCTGCCAATGTGGTGATTGGAGAGGTGTCGAAAGCCCCCTCTCACCCTAAAATAGCTCCCCCACCAGCTTCCCATCTGCCTAACATTCCCACTATTACTCATTCGCTTAGTTTAAGACACAGAACGCTCCTGTTCAAACGGCACTGAAAGATAGTGGTTAAAATGCTGGACTGGAAATCGGGAAGCTGTGGCTTCCAATACTGTCCCTATCACTCACTAGATGTGTACGCATGAACGACTTGTTTACCTTCTCTACGTCTATTTGCCCATCTGTAAAATGGGGATAATAACAGCACCTACTTCATAGCATAGAAACAATTGCAATGATATATGTAAAGAATAAATGTGAACTATCTGTAACTAATTAATAAATTCAGAAGCATTTATTAAATGCTTATTATGTGCCAGGCACTACGCTAAGTGCTGGAGAGACATAGAAAAAGATAGTCCCCGATCTCAGGGAGCTTCTATACTAATAAAGAGGGACAGCACATTTGGGGAGTGGTAACTCGGGGTGGGCATTATGGACTGGGCAGTCACGGTGATGGCCAGTGGAGCCCGAGAGCAATTGACTGACATGGCCTTTTTGGAGAAGTAGTGTTGAATTGTTTGTTTGGCACCAGAGGTGGGAGGTGAAGGATGTGGAGACAGTGAGGCTAGCTATGGAGACTGCCATGAGGCAGTAGCTATCATGGTGAATGTGGTTTGAACTAGTTAATGGAGAACTCTCACCCTTCAGGAACAGCAAGCCCCCAAATGTAAAGATGTTGCCTTTAGCATTGTTTAACACCTGAGGATGAATTAGGTGCCCTGATTAGCTAGCATGGAGCAGGACCATCAGGGAATGGGAAAGGTAAGTTTGGACTAGATGTGGGAAAAGGATGAACTGGAGATTAGATCTGCCTGGGGAGGACAAAGGAAGAAAATACATGAGAGACCCTAGGCTGGAGTGGGGGGGTGCGGTGTAGCATGAGAGTACTGAATACTTCAAGAGGGCTAAAACAATGTATCAAAAGGAGATAGAGGGCCCAGAGGACAAACTTCTCCTCTTTACTATTTTCCTGAGCTGTTTCCTGGTCAGGGTGATGAATCATAGTAGAAAGTCCCTTTTCTTTCCCAAGACTCCATGCCCTGCACTGCCTACACTGCCCTTGTGCCCATGTTAGGTTTGGAGCCTAGCCTACTTTGCTCAACCCTTCTACCCTTTGGTTCTTTTTCTTCCCTCCTATCTATCCACATAGGCGAGAGGACAGAGGTTTATATTTTCTTGGAAGATTCTTCGCAAAGGAACTTTTTTGTTGGCATTGTTGAAAGAACCAAGATGCCATATCATGTTAGTAAGAAATTGAACTAGAAAATGGCCAGAAATATCAAAGGAAGTGAAATGATAAATTAAGGTGTCTTAATGCCAGTCATGGAATTGGTTTTCTAGTGCATACTCTGCCATCCTACAGCATCAGGAATAGCGGTTGACTAGATGGCAAAAGTCCCTGGCTTGAAAAGGAAAAAAAAAAAACCAAAAAAACATCATTCATGTCATTTTGTTAAGGCACTTGAATAAAATAAGAAGATAAATAAAATCACCAAGAAATAGTTCATTCAATATTTCCATGGAGAGCATCTGCCAGATGTTCATTCATAGCTCTAAAAAAATTCCCAAGTCTAACATTTTTTTCCCTTTCACCCTTTTTTGATGTTAATCTCAGGGTGGATGAAGAGGAAGAGTATATCTTTGTATAGCTGAGGTTTTAAACCATCTAATGTTTCCTCAAAAGAGTGGAAACATGCTTTTAGTTATTGGAAGATCATTTAGTTTGATTAATAATGAGAGACAGAGAGAGAGAGAGAAACAGAGAGAGAGAGAGAGAGAGAGAGAGAGAGAGAGAGAGAGAGAGAGAGAGAGAATCTTTTGCCTAAGGACAATAGTAGAAAAGCCCAAGGGAAATTCACTGAAAATCATGACTCTTTCATTTATCATTAGGTAATGTGAACACTTCTACAAATTCCTTTTCAATAATATACAAATATTCTTAGAAATTCTCATAGCATCAATTTATCATATTGACTATCTCAAAATAAATATGAAATCAGTGTGGGCTACCATCTCTATGTGAAGTCTATATGCTCATCTACCTTCTCTATTTTCATTGGTTTCTGAGTATATATATTTTTAACTCCCTCAGGATGGAAATAAAAGGAGAAATCCAACAAGAAAAGAAGTTTGATTTAATGAAAATAATGCTAGATTTGAAGTCTAGGGAGGACTTGAGCAAGTTACTTCTAACAGTCCTAGTTTCCTTATATGTGAGCAAAAGGAGTTGGACTAAATGATATCTAAGGTCCCTTTCAGGTCTATTTCTATGATCCAATGAAGGTGACAGAATGAGTGGCCATATCTAAGCCCAGATGCCTTTCCTAATCGCCAAAGAGCAAAAAAACAAAAACAAAAACAGAAAACAAAAAGTAAAAAACATTACAACAAAATAAGAGAAAAGAAAGAATTCCTCAGAAAGTAAGGTCCACAAAGGAAAAAGAAAGAAAGATTAAAGAAATGAGTAGATTAAACAAAAACAACCTTCTAAAATAATGAAGAAATACTATTAGGTAAAAGAAAGCAAAGAGGATCTCCAAAAGATGAGAACACCAGGCCAATAATTATAAGTAGTCTTCTAGAAACAAGAAATAACCACAAGGACTGTGAGACTGGTTGAAAGGCTTAATAAAATAAAAGATGATGTAAGAACTCTTTAAAGAAGGAGTCAAGAAGACAAATCAGACAACAGACGACTTATAACAAAAAGGGGGAATTTTAATAAACCATTAGGACTCCAGGAAAGACAATAGCAGAAGCATAACAAAATATTGTCACGCAAAAATTAATAGAACAAAGTCACTATAATTGGAAGAAAAACTGAACTATTTATGGACAAAAGCAACCTATCTCAAACATAGAGCTCAAAAAGACAATTTATAAGGAAGCAAGGATCCAGAGTTCCATATTTCAGGGAATTATTATATTAAAATTTTCCAGACATCTTGGAATTAAAGGACAAAGTACTTATTGAAAGGATTCACAGGTATCTGGCAGAAAAAAAACACAAGTTTATGTCAGCCAGAAATTTAGTCCCCATGCTTCACAGCTTTGGGGTCAAAGCAAGTTTTTCAAGATTCCAGGAAGAAGAGAGGAATGTCAGTCTGAGTCCTGAAAGACTATTTATCAATGACAAGAATTTAATTAGAAAGACTGGAATATATATATTTTTAAAAGTTAACTGACTTACACCAAGCTTATCTTGCAAGGTTGAGAATATTCCTAACTGAGAAAAAAGGTGGAATTACACCAGAACTAATGATTTCTGATCATTCCTTTGAGAAGGCCAGAGATGAGCAACAATTTTAAAATGCAAACAGTGAACAAAAGAAATTTAATAAAGGTAATCAAGTCTACGTAGTAAATCCTTGTTCACATGATATGAGTAGGAGACAAAATTATTGTTTTGTAGGAGTCATACCATATCTAAGAATAATTGAGGGTGAAAGAGGGAAGAGTTAAGTTTGGATGATTTGATAATCTAGTCCAACCCACTCCTGAACAAAAATCACTTTTACAACATACTCAGTAAGTTGTCATGCAGTCTTGAAATTCCTCTAGTTAGGAAACCTCACTACGTCCTGAGGAAGTTCATTTTACTTTTAAATAGCTCGAATTATTATGAAGATTTCTTTTTTTTTTCTTCTACAGAGTCTAACTAAATTTGCTTCTTTCAACTCTCACCCATTATTTCTGGCTCTGCCCTCAGAAGACAACAGACCAGATCTAATTCCTCTTCTACAAGTTAGATATCTAAATACTTGAAATTACATATCTCCACCTAAGTCAGCTATTCAGACTAAATGGCCAGAGTTTTTCAACTGGTCTTTACATAACATGACCTCAAAGCCCTTTACCATGTTGCTTACCTTCCTCTAGACCTAGCTTATCAATGCCCTTCCTACAATCTGGGGCCCCAAACTAAACACAATGTCCCAGATATAGTTGGACCAATGTGCAGAATGCAGCATAATTTTAACTGACCTTGCCCTCCACTCCATGTTTCTCTAAAACTAAAATACTTTTGGCTGCCATCCCATTCCAATTCAGGATGGAGAACATGAAAGGATCATTCTTTAATGTGATCAAAACTATTTACATAGGCCCAAAAGCTGGCATTATTTGTAAAGAAAATACAAAGTTAGCTTTCACAAAAGATCAGGATGGAGCAAGAATACCCATTATTTAGACTAATCATAGAGATACTAGCAATAGTGATAAGAAGAAAAAGTGAAATTAAGGAAATATGCAGGTACAAAGAGAAGGTAAAATGATCACTATTTGTTGACAGTAAGAGAGTTTACTTAAAGAACCTTAGAACATTAAACAAAAAATTAATTGAAGCAATAAATAGCTTCAGTAAAACTGAATACAAAATAAATCCACAAAATCATCACCATTCTGTTTATTCTTTTTAAAATCTTAATATTTTATTTTTTCTCAATTGCATGTAAAAGCAATTTTTAACAGTCATTTTTAAAAAGTTGAGTTCCAAATTCTCTCCCTCCTTCCCTCCCTTCCCTCCCCTCTCATTGAGAAGGCAAACAATTTGATATAGGTTATACATGTACAGTCATGCAAAACGTATTTTCATATTAGTCATGTTGTGAAAGAAAAGACAGACCCCCCCTCAAAAAAAAGAAAAAGAAAGTTTTTTTTTTTAAAAAGTCTGCTTTAAAAAAAAAGTATGCTTTGATCTGCATTCAGGGTCTTTCTCTGGAAATGGATAGGATTTTTCATCATAAATCACTGCATTGATGAGGCTAACTAAATCATTCACACCTGATCATCACATAATATTGCTGTTACTATATATAATGTTCTCTGAGTTCTGCTTATTTCACTTTGCATCAGTTCATGTAAGTCTTTCTAGGTTTTTCTGAGACCATCCTGCTCATCATTTCTTATAGCACAGTAGTATTCCATCATCATCATGATACCATTACTTGATTAGCCATTCCCCAATGATGAGTATCCCCTCATTTTCCAATTCCTTGCCACTACTAAAAGAGCATTGTAATTATTTTTGTATGTATAGGTCCTTTTTCTGTTTGGTTTTTTATCTCTTTGGGATATAGACGTAGCAGTGATATTGCTGAATCAAAGGGTATGCTCAGTTTTATAGCTCTTTGGGCATAGTTCTGAATCAGTTCACAATTCTACCAACAGTACATTAGCATCTCAATTTTCCCATATCCCCTTCAACATTTGTCATTTTCCTTTTCTGTCTTATTAGCCAATCTGATAGGTGAGGGATGGTGCCTCAGAGTTGTTTCAATGTGCATTTCTCTAGTCAATAATGATTTAGAGCAATTTTTCATATGATTATAGATAGCTTTGATTATTGTATCTGAAAACTGCCAGTTCATATCCTTTGATCATTTATCCATTGGGGAGTGGTTCTTATTTTATAAATTTGACTCAGTTCTTCATATATATGAGAAATAAGGCCTTTATCAGAGATACTTACATTTTTTCACAGTTATGATTATTGTATATTTTCCTTCATCCTATTATCCCCCATTCATCCTACTTTCTCTCTCCTTTCACACTGTCCAACATCAAAAATGTTTTGTTTCTGACTTCTGCTTCACCCAATCTGCTCTCCTTTCTATTTCTTCCCTCTTCTGTTATCCTCTTCCGCTCCTACTTTCTTTAAGGTAAGATAGATTTTTTTATGGTAATTTTTATTGTTTTTTTGTTTTTAACATTTACTTCCACAAGATTTTGAGTTCCAAATTTTCACCCCATCTCGCCCCTCCCCCACCCCAAGATGGCATGCATTCTAAATACCCCTTCCCCTAGTCTGTCTTCCCTTCTATCTCTCTCCTCCTTCTCTTATCCCCTTCCCCTTCAATTTTCCTGTAGGGCAGGATGGATTTCTGTACCCCATTTCCTGTATTTCTTATTTCCCAGTTGCATGTGAAAACATTTTTTTTAAACATGTGTTTTTCAAACTTTGGGTTCCAAATTTTCTCCCTTCCTCCCCCCCCACCCACCCTCCTTGATAAGGCAAGCAACTAAATATAGGGTATATATGTGCAGTTATGCAAAACACTTCCATAGTAGACATGCTGTGAAAAACTAACTCTATTTCCCTTAATCCTATCCCTGACACCCATTTATTCTATTCTTTCTTTTGACCCTATCCCTCCTCAGAAGTATTTGCTTCTGATTGCTCCCTTTACCAATCTGTCCTCCTCTCTATCATTCCCCTACTCTCTTGTCCCCTTCCCCCCCTATTTTCCTGTAGGGTAAGACAGATTTCCACACCCAATTGAGTATGGATGTTATTCCCTTCTTAAGTCAAATCCTATGAGAATAAGATTCACTCATTCCCTCTTACCTTCTCCCGTTTCCCCTCTACTGTAAGAGCCTTTTCTTTTCTGTTTTTTTTTTGTGGGATAATTTACCCTGTTCTACCTCTCCCTTTCTTCCTCTCTTAGTATATTCCTCTCTCACCCCTTAATTTTATTCTCCTGATATGACCCCTTCATTTTCAATTCACCCCGTGCCCTCTATCTATCTATATCTATGTATACATACATATAATTTTTCCCCTCCAACTATCCTAATACTGACAAAGGTCTCATTACAAATATCATGTTGCCATGCAGGAATGTAAACAGTTCAACCTTAATAAGTCTCTTATGATTTTCTCTTTCCTGTTTACCTCTTCATGTTCCCCTCAAGTCTTGTATTTGAAAATCAAATTTTGCGGGGCAGCTAGGTGGCGCAGTGGATAGAGCATGGGCTGTGAAATCAGGAATACCTGAGTTCAAATCCGGCCTCAGACCAAACACTTGACACATACTAGCTGTGTGACCTTGGGCAAGTCAATTAACCCCAATTGCCTCACCAAAAAAAAAAAAATCAAATTTTCTATTCAACTGTGGTCTTTTCATCAAGAATGCTTGAAAGTCCTCTATTTCACTGAATTTTTTCCCCTAAAGGATTATACTCAGTTTTGCTGGGTAGGTGATTCTTGGTTGTAATCCTATCTCCTTTGCTCTCCAGGAATATTATATTCCATGCCCTGTGGTCCTTTAATGTAGAAGCAGCTAAATCTTGTGTTATCCTGATTGTGTTTCCACAATACTTGAATTGTTTCTTTCTGGCTGCTTGTAATATTTTCTCCTTGACCTGGGAACTCTGGAATTTGGCTATAATATTCCTAGGAGTTTTCCTTTGGGGATCTCTTTCAGTAGGTGATCGGTGGATTCTTTCAATTTCTATTTTGACCCCTGTAATCTCCTTCTCATCAGTTAGATGACCCCTTGCAGTCTGTGGACTGAGAGCTCTGGAAGTAGCTACTGCCTCCACTGAGTCAGTCACCCATAAGGCCTGCTGCTGATTTGCTAGTGAGTAACCTGTATTGGTGCAGCCTGCACTGTATTGCATTCCACTCTCACTCCAATGCAATAGATCTTTCCTGCCAACCTTCTAAGTTGTCTTGGGCTAGAAAATTGTTGCACCCTATCCTTGGGTGGGTTCTCATGCCTGAATTCATTTTGAGGTATTATTCAATTTTGTTTGGAGGGGAGCATTAAGGCCTCTGTTTGTTCTTTTCTTTTTTTAAGGAAGTTATAGAAAGAAATATTACATTGAAGATAATAAAATAATACATTAAAATTCTGGGAGTAAACCTATCCAGACATCAATGGGACTAATATAAATATTGCTACAAACCATTTTTAACAGAAAATAAGAAAAGACAATATTTATTGCTTTTGCTAAACTGTGCCAATATAGTAAAAATACAGTATCTAAAATACTCTTAATGCTTTGAATTTTATGCTGTACCTATTAAATTACCAGTGGGATAATTTATACAATCAGACAAAAATACTAGCAAAATTTATAGAGGGAAATAAAGATTAAGGATGTCTAGAGAAATAAAGGAGAAACTCAGGAAGTAAGAGGCCTTGGGATTATCTTCTCACAAAGTACTTGAAAAACAGTAATTACCAAAATTATCTGGTACTAAGTAGAAAATAGAAAACTACATTACGCTTGAGTTGATATGCAAGGATAGAAGCAAATGTGCACAACAGCCTAGTATTTGATAAACCCAAGAACACAAACTGCTAAGCAAGGGATGTTTGATTCAATCAGAATTGATGGGAAAGCTAGAATGCAGTTAAGAGGAAGTTGGTTTAGACCCACATTTAATACCATATACCATATACTACAATTAATTCCAAATGAGTAAAGGATCATGGACAAAATCCGAATAGTAAAACATTTAGAGGAGAATAAAAAGTTTTGTCTTTCACAACTATGAATATGGGAAGAGTTATGTGATATGAGAATACAAGAGAAAAAAAATAGGTAATTTAAATGATTAAGTGGAAAGGTTCTATACAAATAGCATCACTGTACCTAGAATTAGATGAAAAGATACAATTTGAGAAAGACTTGTATTAAATATCTCCAATAAAGGTTTTTATCCAGAATAAATTGAGAATTGACACAAAAATATGTGGCGTTAAAAACCATTCCTCAATAGATAAATAGTAGAAAAGATGTAAGGAAACATTTTTGAAGAAAGAAGTGCAATGGAAAAGGGTCTGAAAAAAAGTGTCGAAAATCATTAATAAGGACTGAGCTACAAACTACTAAACATCATATCACGGCAATGAAATTGGCAAAACTGAGAAAACATCGGAAATTCAATATTGAAGGGGCTATTGGGGAAAAAGGACATTCAGGGGACTGACAAAGATGGTGAAGAAAGAGGAAGTACTTCCTGCTAGAGAGGTGGTAAATTCAAGGTGCAGAATAAGATGTACATTTTTGGATATGAACAGTGTCATTCTGTCAGTCTATAAGCATTTAATAAGCACTGACAATGTAAAAATTTATTTTGCTTGCTTTCGCGTATACATTATAAGGATTTTATTTTTCTTTTTTATCCAGTAGAGGGTGAGATGGGGGGAGAGGAGGAATAAGAATAGTGTCCCCCCCAAAAAATGTGAAGAGAACAGAAAAGGCCTACTAGGACTCACATGTAAGCAGGAAAGCTTTGAAAGTTAACAGGTTGGATTTATTATAGACTTAAAAAGAAAAGCAAGATCTCCAAAATAGAGATTCACAGTTTCATGCACAATCATCTCTTGCTCTACAACACATGTGGAAATGTTCATTTTATTTCATGTTTGTTAAGTTCAGAAAAAAAAGAAAGGGAAAGAAAACAGGAACACTAATTCACTCCTGGTGGAACTGTGAATTGCTCCAACCATTCTGGAAAAGAGTATGGAATTACGCAACCAAAAAAATGAGTAAATTATTCATACTCTTTGACCCTACTGGTTTTATACCCTAAGGATGATAATGATAGCATGGAAAGATATATGTACAAAAATATTCATAGCACCCTTATTTGTAATAACAAAAGGCCGTAATAAAAAGATTGATTATAAGACTAGACAAAAGCTGACCAAACAAACTGGCATATGTGGATGTAATAATGTGCTAGAAGAAGTCATGAATATGAAGAATTCAAAGAAACATGAGCAGGCTTATATTAAATGGTTCAGAAAGAAGAATACAGAGCCGGAATGACAATATAGCCATATCGATTTAAGTGAAAAGTACACAGAAAGACAGCAGAACTTGAGGAAAAAGCAATGGACAGTTCTGGTGTTGTGCTGTAAACATTAAAGCACCATTGTTCCTTTCTGTTTCCACTTGGTAAGTTACAAGAGTGGAAAGTGACATATACTATCCATTTAAATCATGTTGCGAGCTGGGTTTGTTTCTCTGTCCCTGGTGGTGAAGGAGTATCCTTTGAATGTTCGTTGAGAAGTTGCTACTACATGTAAACAAAACGTACCAATCAATACTGGTAATTGGCTTCTCAGTAGTCCTTTAAAGTTTGCAAAATGTTTTTCATCTCTTGCTTTAAATCACACAATAACCTTCTGTGGTAGGTAGGCTATCCTCTCCCCCAATTTACAGATGGAGAAGCAAACTCGGAGAGGTTGTAAGTTGCCATGATCACACATCTAGGAAACATGAATCAGTCAGTGAATATTCATGTATTCAATACCTACCGTGTGCCAACAACTATGCCAGGTGTCAGAGATCGAAAAAAAAGAAAGAAATAGTTCTTGCCATTGAGGATTCCACATTCATTTAGAAGCAAAATCTGAGCCCATGACTTCCTGACAGAACATCTATTATACTACCCAAGGTGCCAGACTGCATCCCAGAGAGAAAAATCACAATATACAAAATTCTTAAAATAGAAAAACCAAAAACCGTAACATTAACTGTAAGGATTTACAACTGAAATTCTTTTTTTTGGTCTACTTAAACTTTAATCTATAATCTTATCAGAACCAGAGTGGTCAAGTTAATCCCCCAAGGTAGTAAAGTAGGTAGTAAAAATGCAGGTAGTAAAAAGAACAGGAGCAAAATCTGAACTCAAGTGTTTTTGACTCCAAATTCAGAACTCGTTTTACTCTATCCTTGATTCATGGCATCCTTTAAAAACATTCCTTTAAATATCTCTTAATTAGTATAGCTGTGGATTTTCAATACTAGTGAGTTGCAGTATCTCTCAACTGTTAGCTTTTTTTTAATTTAATGTTTTATTTTATGGCTGAAATTCATAAGGATGGCCAATGGACAACTTCCTCTTGGAATTCTTGCAGGAGAGTTAAATTTCTTCAAACAAATCCAAATGGTATGTCTTGGATACTATATTTTTATATATATGCATATTTGTATGTGTATATATATATAATATATATACACACATACATATATGTATATATGTGTGTGTGTATAAATATTATATATATATATATACGGGTATATGTATATGTGTATCAGTGTAGTATAGTGGAAGGAGCATTGGCCTTGGAATTTTGGAAGATCCAGACCTTGTCAAAAATTAGTTGTTAATTGCTTCAGTTGTATCTGACTTTTCACCACCCAATTTGGGGCTTCCTTGGCAAAGATACTTGACTGGCTTGCAATTTCCTTCTCCAATTTATATTCCACATGAGGTAACTGAGGCAAACAAGTTTAAGTGACTTGCCCAGGGTCACACAGCTAGGAGGTGTCTGAGATTGGGTTTGAACTCAGGAAGACCAGTCTTCCTGACTCCAGGTCTGGAGCTCTATCCACTGCAGCACCACCTAACTGCTAGCTAGATAGTTAGCCTTGAACACATTATTTCAGTTCCGTGGTCCTTTGTTCCCTGGACCTCTGTAAGTTGGAATTGATGACCTATAAGATCACTTTCCTTTGCTTGTATTTTCCATGGAAGTACCCAAGTATGTGAGCTCATAATAACTGAAGGGAAGACAGGAGAGAGCCCCCTAATACTCCCACCCCACCACCTGATTTCCATGGGTTCTAGTACATTTAAAACTCAACAGATTTAGTTGCTCCTAAATGGCTATTCAAACAAGAGAGGTACTGAGGACAGTATAACATTTTTGTATTAAAGATCTTTGAAATGTATCATAAATGTTTTACAAGTTAACAAGCATCAAGAATGATTTGGGACATTAGAGGGGAATCATTAACAGCCTCATAAAGCCCCTTAATTGGACCTTTGCAACTGTGGCTTCTCAGGAAAAGATGAAGAAATCTTCTCCCCCCTCCAATTCCTCCAATCCCCCACCTCTCCTATTGCTCTGCTAAAAAAGATGGTCTTTATTAGGGACAAATGTAGTCTTATACTTGCGTTCTAGAAATTGATTTCATAAGTATAAATTGGGGAGGGCAGCACGATTAGGTCATTATTTTTCTTTTTAACAAATGATCTGGAGGTTTCAGTGGACCACAAGCTCAATATGAGTCAATATTGTGATTTGGCAGCCAAAAATCTCCCATAAACTTAGGCCACCTTCAGAAAGGCAGTTTCCAGCAGTCATGAAGTGACAGTCTCACCGTATTGTTTTCTCTTGATATCTGGAGTAAGGTGTTCAATTCCGAGCACCCCAGTGTAGGTAGGACATTGATAAGCCAGAGAACATCTTCTGGATGTCAGTGAGAATGGGGAAGGGTTGTAAGTCCAAATCTTATGAGGCTTAGTTGAAAGACCTCTGAATGTGTATCTTGGAGGAAAGAAGGCTTGGATGGGACATGATAGATGCTATCAATTACTTGAAAGACTGCCCCATGGAACAGGAGTTACACTCCTTCTGTTTGGGCCCAGGGGCCAGAACTAAGAGCAATGAGAGAGAGTTGTAGGAGAGGTAAATCCAAATTATGACCTAAAGTGGTTTGATGTTAATGGTCAAAAGTAGTATTGCTTTTTAAGCCACAAAGATTAATTTAGCCTGCATTTATATACATAGGTCTCTCTGTGAGGTGTTAGGGACATGGACAGCCACACACCCACACACATATACACATACACATGCACACGCATAAATAAATGTCCCCCGCCATCAAGAATAGGAGTCCTGGTCATGAACAGTTAGACTTTTTGGGCTGGCATGTTGTGTGTGTGTGTGTGTGTGTGTGTGTGTGTGTGTGTGTGTGTGTATGACAGAGAGAGAGAGGCAGACAGACAGACAGACAGACAGAGACACACAGAGATAGGGGAGAATCTTGTGAAATAAGCCTGAAAAATTAGGTTGCAGTGAAGAACATTAAGTGACAAGCTGAGGAAATGGTGTCTTATTCCAGAGGCAATTGGGAGCTATTGATGGTTTGTCAATAGGGGTATGACATCTTAGACCCACTTCCTCACATAAATAACTTCCATCCCCTGGACTTTTCTTCTTAGAAAAATCCCTCCAATTGTTTTCTGACTTCTTTCTGTCCCAGATAAAACACAAAGTCTCACCATGTGATCCCTGCTCCCTTACTTAAAAACTCTGTCTCTGCTATCAATGTACACTTGCTTGGCTGGGTTTTCAAATCAAAGATTGTGAATTTTTATCCTCATTCCTTGAAATGGCTTCTAAATGGAAATTACTGAATCTCTTTCACCAGTAGATATGGCCTCAAAGTTGGTTGTCAAGGAACTCTTTTTATAAAAATAGCGAATAGAACAGTGAATCACAGGAATTATGTTTCTCTGAACTAATGAGCTTCCATGCCATGAAATGTAGCATCCTTTGGACCTTGATAAGTAAGGGAAAAAGTGCCAGAAAGCACTGTGCATAATTTTCGTTTAAGGTACCTATTGGCTTATGGGGGTTGTGAAGGGAGGGGGAATGAGTTAATAAATGTGGATATCATTTCAAAAAGGTGGGACATTTCAAAAAATCCATCTGGACATCTGGAATACTAACACTTAAATGTTCCAAATCCCTGACTTGGATTAATGCATGTGGTGATTGGGAGAATCCTGTGAGATCAGGTATATGAAAGTAATGTGGAAAGAATACAGCATCCTATAACTAACAATCACAATATTATTATTATTCTCTATTTGGAGTACTGAAAGCTATTTATTTATATGCAGTGTCTTAAGTTTCTTTTGTTATTTTTCTAAAAAAAGCTCCAAACCCCTAAATGTAATAATTTATGTTCAACTATAGTATTGATCAAATTTGCAGGTTAAGTTTTTTCCCCTTTGAAAGAAATATTTAATTATTTTAATAGCACTTAACAGAGTACCTGGGATATGGTAAACACTTAATAAATACTTTTTTTTTACTTCATAGCTAACATATAGTAATTACTATGTGCCAGGCACTATGCAAAGCACTTCACAATTATTATCTCCTTTGATCCTCACACCATCCCTGGGAGGTAGGTGCTATCCTTTTTTTTTTTTTACAGATGAGGACACTGAGGCAAAGAGAGGTTAAGTGAATTGCCCAGGGTCACATAGCTAAATATCTGTGAGCACATCTGAGCTCAGGTCTTTCTGACTCCAGGCCTCTGCCTTCTATCCACTGAGTCAATGAGCTACACACAAACATATCAATTAAGACAGTATTGTCTAAAGCTTTCAATTGGCCTAATTTAAGGGGATTATGGAAATATCATGGGAGGGGAAGAAAGTGAAGTTGGTGGCAAAATCATGTCAGCTAAGGGTGCAAAGAGGGCTACCTCTCTCACATAGGTCACAGCACGAATGGACATAACCAGAGACCAGGAGAAAGATGGAGCACACAGAATGGATTTGGCCTGATATTTGGAGCTCCCTTCCTCAATAGGCTGACTCATCCTTGGTGTTGCCCTGAGACTAAAGAGGAGGTGATTGTTCATGGGCAGTACTGTTGAGCATTTCAACACCTGTTCCTGAGTTTAGATCAACTGTTTCTTTCCAACAGGCTGTATGATATGTTAAACTTGCATGCAACTGCTACTCATTGATTACCTTAGGAGAATGGGAAGGAAGAAGCCCCCTAGGTATGAGTGTCATGAACACGTGATGCCTGATTCCATTACTTTGTTATTTACCTTGTTTCATGTTTTGATCAAATATTTCAGGGGATTTCTGTATTCTAAGCATGTCTTGCAATAGAGTGACCATCTTATGGGAGCTCATGAGCTGTGAATTTAAATAGCTCATTACCCTCAAACAGCACCTCAAATTAGGGAAATATTAAGTGGTCCCAGAGCCATGGAGGGCTAGCTTCTACTACATGCATATATTCTTCTTAAGTATGAAAATCTGTTCTCACATTTGTTTCTTTCTCAAAGGCATAGATTTTATACTGTCACACATTTCTCTGTAAAGAAATCAAAATAAGCACACAAAAACACCCTACAATTCGATGCTAATTGTTGACATGTAGGTGACTTAGTCCTGGCATTATGAAGATTTAGAAACCATATTGAGTATGTTATCTCTCTTCACAAGAATAACAAGTTTTTCTGAATTATGTTTGATCTCAGTGGTTCACAGTATGTATTTGATATAGTTGACTCCATCAAAACTCTGACCAAAACAGCTACTGGCAAGAGAAAGTAGGTAAAACCTATTATATAAGGTACGACAAACTAGAATCAGTTCTGAAGAAGACGCAAGGTCACCATCCATGTCATTTGGGGATGGGTCTTCAGCATGGGCCAGCATTGAGCATTGCCCTTTAAGAAAATTCAGTGTCTGACATACCTGGGTCCTATCCAGGTCTATGAAATGTTGCTACTTTTTGAAGCTCAGGTTTGCAATAGAGGATGATGGCCTGGTGGGTTGGAAAGTGAATGAGAAAGTAACAAAGTTAAAATTAACACAATAGGAATAAATGAAACAGGTGTTTGGCAGTTGGACTGAGTAAACAAAGGCTTAATATGCCTCTTATGTCAAAATTTATATTTATGAGTATCTACTGTACAGATAATCTTGTTCACTCAAACAATTAAAAATGAACATGGAATGGCTCCTAAAAAATGAGAATCTTTCTAAGGTAAGCTTCCAGGATTTTTATGTGCGTATAACACACACACACACATATATATATATATATATATATATACACGTGTATATGTAGAGAGAGTATACATTTATATACATATATATTTCATGTAAATAAACACGTGGGAGTTAATTTGTCTCCAAAGAAAAACATTATCGGGGCAGAGCCAAGATGGTGGAGTAAAGGCAGGGATTCACCAAACCCCTCCAAATACCTTTAATACCTTTAAATAATGACTCTAAACAAATTCTAGAGCAGCAGAATTCCACAAAAAGACAGAGTGAGACAATTTTCCAGCCCAAGAAAAGCATTATCAGGGAGGCAGAGTCAAGATGACAGAGTAAGAGTCAGTATTTTTTGCCCAATTCACCCAACGTACCTTGTCCAGAACAACCTAGAAAATGTATCAGACCGTATTCTGATCCTGAATGCTGAGAAAAGTAACAGTATGTCATTTTTCTATCCAAAGAAATAGTTTTAGAAAGACAGACAGATGTCTATGAACATTGGGGTGGATGCTGGCCTAGAGCACAGAGCAGTGGCAGCTGAGGCAACAGTGAGGAACATTTTGGTAACCAGGGATAATAAGGTGGCTGTAACCCATCTCTAGGGCTGGAAGCACTGTGGCAGAAAGAGATCCCAGGAGAACAGAATTGGGTGCCACATGGCAATTGTGCCCCCTATTACCTAGTTCTTGATCACAATTCCAGGGTGTGGAGGTCCCAAGCAAGAGGGGCCCAAGCTGTGTATAGAGCAAGGAGCGAATGATAATCAGGAAAAGAGTTCAAGACCAAAGGGGTGTCAGCAGTTCAGTAACTCTAAATCTGCAGAACCTCCCAGAAGGCTAACAGTGACTGAATCCAGTAGCAATCTACTGACGCTCAACTATATACAATCTAACAGACCCAAACATGGGTCAGAAACTTAGGGAGCTCTGATGAAGTGAGCAGTAAATAGACTTCTGTCTGAGTCATACTACCTTGGAAGCACTGAAAACTTGAAGACCTCCAGACTGGGCTATGAAAATAGCAGAGGGACATAAAAAGACAGAAGCTCAAGCCAGCCCCCAACCCCAGAAGTGAGTAGAGTCCAATGCTGACACTAAGTCCAAAGTCAAGAAGCAGGCTAGAAGAATGAACAAACAAAAATAAATCAATCATAAAGAATTATGGTGTTAAGGAAGCTCAAGACACAAATCCAGAAGACAATGACTTGAAAACATCTATAAGCAAAGCCTCAAGGAAAAATATGGATTGGGTAGAAGCCCAACAAGAATTTTTAGCAGAATTGAAGAGATTTTTAAAAGATTTTTAAAATTATTTCAAAAACTAAACAAGAGCAGTAGAGAAAAATGGGAAAAGAAATAAGAACTATGCAAGAAAGTTATAAAAAGAGAATAAACAACATTACTGAAGAAAATAACTCCTTAAAAATTAGAATTTACCAAATGGAAGCTAATGATTTCATGAGTCATCAAGAAATAATAAAACAAAGGCAAAAGATTGAAAAAATAGAATAAAATGGGAAATATCTCATCAGAAAAACAACTAACTTGGAAAAACAGATTGAAGAGAGTTAATTTGAGAATCATTGGACTACCTGAAAACCATGGACAAAAAAAAGGGCCTAGATATATTTCTAGAAATTATAAAGGAAAACTTTCCAGATATCTTAGAACCTAAGGAAAAAAATAGAAATTGAAAGAATCCACTGGTCATCTCCTGAAAAAAAAAAACCACGTTAAAATTCCTAGGAATATTATAGCCAGATTCCAGAGCTCCCAGGTCAAGGAGAAAATATTTCAGGCAGTCAGAAAGAAACAATTCAAATATCATGGAGCCACAGTCAGTATCAAACAAGATTTAGCAGCTTCCACACTGAAGAAGTATAGGGCTGGGAACATGATATTTGGAAGCCACAGGATCTAGGATTATAAGCAAGAACATCCTAGCCAGCAAAACTGAGTAAATCTCCAAGGGGGGTGGGGAGGAGGTATGCGTATTTAATGAAATAGAGAAAATTCAAACATTCCTGATGAAAGGACTACAGTTGAATACAAAATTTCACATTCAAACACAGGACTCAAGGGAAACATAAAAAGGTAAACATGAGTGAGAAATCATAATGGATTAAATAAGGTTAACTTTATATTTTTATATGGGGAGAGGGTACCTGCAACCTCTCAGAGCTTTATCATCACCAGGGGTCTTGGAGTCTACTTAGCCAGAGGTTTTGGGTGTAATTTAATTATGTTGGAATGATCTGAAAAGAAGAATTGAAAGGTAGGGAAGATGATTGCACTGGGCAAAGGTGGAAGAGAGAGTCTGAATGGGGAAAACTATCTCACATACATCAAGCATTCAAGAAAGAGTTTATCCAATGGAAAGGGAAGTGCGGAGGGAGAGAGAAACACTTGAAATTCACTCTCTTCTAAACTAGTTCAAGGAGAGAAGAATATACATACACATACAGTTGGGTTCAGATACTCATCTTACCCAACAGAGAAGTAGGAGGAAACGGGGTACAAAGACAGGGATAGAAAAGAGGGTAAATTAAGGGAGGCAGTAGTCAGAAGCAAAATAAACTCTTGAGGGGGGGACCAGTTTAAAAAAAGAGAGAAGGGTAAGTATAAGAGAATAGGATTGAGCGAAGTACACAGCTAGCAATCATAACTGTGAATGCGAATGGGATGAAATAACCCATAAAATGGAAGAGAATAGCAGGATGGATTAGATGCTGTCACCATCATCATCATCATCTCTCATCTTATATCCTATCAGTTACTAGACTACTACTGCTACTACTAGACTACTTCAATAGTCTCCTAACTGGTCTCTATGCCTCCAGTGTCTTCCCTCTCCAAACCATTCTGTATATCACTTTCAGAATAACCTTCCTGAAACAATACTTTTAATTTATCCTAGAAGGGAAGGACCAGTATCAATTGCAATCCCAAGGGATCATGGGCCCTTCCTAGGTAAGGACCAGAGGGGAGACTAGGAGAGCAGTGACCACACCTCTCCCCAGGTATGAACTCATGCAAAATGAAATGAGCAAAACCAAAAGAACAGTGTACCCAGGAACAGCAATTTTGTAAGGATGATCAACCATGAAAGACTTAGCTCCTCTGATCAAGATAATGATCCAAGACAGTTTCAAAAGACCCACTGAGGAAAAATCATATCCAGCTCCAGAGAGAGAACTGATGAACTCTGAATGCAGATTGAAGTAATCTATGCTTTTTTACTTTATTTTTCTCATGTTTTGGCTGTGTTTTCTTTCACAACATGGCCAAAATGGAAATATGTTTTGCATGACCACATATATAATCTATATTAAATTGCTTATAGTTTCATGGGGGTGGGAGAGGGAGAGAAGTTGGAACTCAGAATTTTAAAAAATGAATATTAAAAATTTTACATGTAATTGGGAAATATTTAATGAAATATATATATATATATATATGTATGTATATATGTATCCTGGAGGGAAGTTAAAGTACCCCTTGTACTCCCTCACCACTTCAGTTTTCTTTCTACCACCATCACTTAGAAAGCTCTTCTCTTTTGCGGTTCACTCTATACAATTTTGTCATGCTATTTATCATCCTAGTGACCTATCTATTGATTCCCAGGACATTCTCTCCTTTTTTTCCATGAGTTCAGTGCCTGGCTTGTGGTCTCCCTGTCCACACCAGTTGCTATCCTCCTATAATTGTACTTCTACATACATATTGAGGTTCCCTTAAATCCTCTAACTTCCCTCTTCCTCAAGCAACTCAGCTTTCATGATCTCTTCTTCCATTCCCCCTCAGCTACATACAAGGATAGTCATACATTTGATTTTGCCTTCACCCACAAGTGTTCCATTTTTGTTCTGGGCCTGGTCTACCTCAGGCTGATCTGGTGTTTCAGCCTCAAGATCGGAATGACACAGTTGTAGACCATCAAAGAAGTTCATTTAGCAGTGGCATGGAAAGGATATGTGTCAAGGATGTCATTGGTTCATTTGGGCACAGTACCCTGACCTCACATTTGCCACAGTGGCATGCTAGCTCAGAAATATGTGTGTCAAGACTGAGAAGGTCCTTGCTCTCACTTGCCAAACCTTATCATTTTTATCTCCCCAGAATTTTCTTTATATTTCTTTTCCCACTCACATAGCCAGCATCTAAGTTCAGACCCTCAAGCAAATGTGTATAGACTTTAGCAACAGCCTCCTAATTAGTCTTCCTGCCTCCAGTCTACCCACTCCATTCTATCCTCTACAATACTGCCAAAGTGATTTTCTTCAAGTGCAGATCTGACCATCTTTCTAGTTTTACATATTACTGCTTCACTATCCAATGCTACATTTTAACCATAGTGACCTGTTTGCCATTTCCCACAAATGATGCTCCAACTTCCATCTCTATGACTTTTTGCTGACTGCCCCCATATCCACCCCCCCATATTCCCCTGAAACACTTTCCTTCTCACCTCTGTCTTTTAGAATCTCTGACTTTCCCTGACTCATTTTTAGAAAAGCTTTCCCATTTCCCCATCTACTTCTGCTTTCTCCTCTAACGCTACCTTCCATCTACTCTGTATGTATTTTGTATGTATCTATTTATGTAGCCGTTACCCCCTCCCTTTATAATTTGTGTTCAGTGAGAGCAAGAATGAGTTTTGCTTGTTTTGGATTTGGGTTGGCTTTTTTTTTTTTTTTGGCATTTTACTTGTGTCATCCATGTAAACTCTTAGAATACTTATCCTAACTCCTACTCTCACAGTGTTAGGCCCTAAAATAAGGATGCATCTCTCCCTTAGGGATTTAGAGGTATTCCTGAAGGGTTGGGAATGATTCCCTAAGTTCTCTAATACTGTTGGCTTAATCCAGTTAATAGAAATGACATTAAATAAATGGCATTATCATGTGCTTTGCTGCTGCACCCTGAGGATCATGGGACCTTTCATTCTGACTTGCTCTGAAACCTTCCTTATGTGTTCTTTCCTCCATTAGAATGTCAGCTCCTTCAGAACAGGGACTACCTTAGATTTCCCTTCATATCTCCAGAGCTTAACACAGTACTTTGCACACTGTAAATACTTAATAAATGTTTCATTCATTCAATCATGTCCCTATCAGTATGATTCCTACTTCCCCAGGATTGTCAGTTGATGATAATTTGGCCAGCCAACCTTCTTTAGGAAGGGGCATTTATTAAGGTGGAACAATAAGCATACATAATATAAAACTCTTCCCCTACCCCACCCCTCTTCAACGTCTATGACTTCCTCTCTCACAAGTGACTGTACATGTGTGTATATGCAAAATTATATAGTTATATTTGTGTTTGTGTGTGTGTGTCTCACATCACATGGCACCTTCAGTTTTAATTAATAGGTATTTGACTTGAATTCTATTGTCTTTTAGCATCATCTTCATTTATTCTAACTATTGTAACATGATGACAGTAAGCTTACATATAAAAGAAGAGTTACAATGTTTTCAGAACTATTTAATAAGGAAAGTTGGTTTTGTATGTCTTTTTTTCTTTCCTTCTTTTGTAGGCATCTAGTCACCTGCCCTTGGGGTTGGGTTTTGCTCTTTTAATGGTGTTCCCCTTCCCTATTATGCTAGTTGAGAGTTTAGCCGTCACTGACAGCATAGTTAGGACACAACAGTGTGGCAGCAGAGGTCTTGTATACAAAATGTCACATCCCAGTAGACTACCATAATTAAGGATCTGCTAATAAACATCTGTTTATAGCTTCCCGTTAGCAGTTCCTAGTAGTATGGATTTATTTGGTCTTCTGCTTTCTATAATGAGCTCTACTATCATATTCTACACAGAAATAGTATATCTTCATATTGCTATGTATTTTGTGTGCTGAAAAATTTGGCTGCTTCTGTTTGTGATACATCTTCGAAGAACTGGGAAGGGGGATGACTGGCCTGGTAGTCAGAAGGTTTAGCTTGGCTATTAACTTGAATAAAAGGAAAGGAGAGGAAAAGAAACTCCATCAGAAGTTCATTTATGAAAAGACTAATATCTACTAGCATTTCCCCCCCAAGGTGGAGTTGTCCCAGGCTTCTCCTCCTTCCTTTCTGTGACAAAGATTAGCTCTCCCTAAAAGGAGACCAAGTAGTCACAGGAGCTGATTGATCTTGACTTCCCTGATATAGCTCCCTAGTTACCTAAGCACATAAAAAGTCTCAGCCACATGGAGTATGAAATATGAGTCTCTCATACTTGGTGAGTCTTTGAGACCATGCCAGTTGCCATACCTGTTGACCAGATGGTTCCATTGGCCAGGGAGCTCTTCCACCAAAGCTGATGTTAACTGCCACTGTGTCCTTTTTGCATATCCCATCTGTGTTAGAGCAAAGTAAAAACATACTTTTCATTAACTGTGCAATGACTTTGGAGTGCATCATTTCATCCCCAAATCAAAACTGTACTAGGAGTGTGCTGGCATTCAGCCCAGCTCTAACATTGGCCTTCTTAAGAAGTAAAGTCTCCCTCGATGAAAGAGAATCTATTAAATTTAGTAATAGATTTTTTAAACTCAATTGTCTTAAACATCTGAGAACTACTGAAGAGGTCTGGTTGTAATTTCTCTTTCTACTTTACTTTCTCAGATCAATTGATTGGAATGTCCTTGCTTTTGATGTCTCTACTTTAATTAAACCACTTTCTAACATGAGAATGTGGATGACTTGTGGCCTTAGCTTTGATCCTGATATTTTACTGAAGTTGTGTATTATGTTGACCTTTTGTTGATTCTCTTGGGTTTTCTAAATAAACCATCAGATAGTCCCCAAATGAAGACATTTTAACCTCAAAACTATCCCCCACTCTCTCACAACGTGAATCAAATAGGTTGGAGAGTATATGACCAAAAGGATAGATAGGTTGTTATTTAGAGGTAAACTTCCCAAACATTATATAAACTTACAATTTATCCTCAAAGCTACCCAACAAGCAAAGTGATAGCCAACATTTTCCATGAGACCACCACTAGTACACTACTTTCTCAGTGACGAATAGCTTTAAAGAGTTTATATTCAGTTCCATAATTTCCAGAATAGATGTAATTGATATAGCCAACAGTAACAGATCTGATTTAGAAATAATACTAATAGCTTATTAAACAGGGGATCCCAAAATTCTTAGTGCACTTTTTAGCTGTTAAAGCATAAAGCTTTGGGGACACTCTATATAGTACTTTAAAGCTTGCAGAGCACTTTATATACATTGTCTCACTTGATTCTCACCAGAATCCTGTGAGGTAAAGACTGTAGGTATCATTAACCTCATTTTACAGATAAGGAAACTGAGGCCAAGTGAGGTTAATTGATTTGCTCAGCAAGTCACTTGACCGCTTTCAGCCTTGATGTCCTCATCTGTAAAATGGGGATAATAATAACGCCTACCTGAAAGGGTTTTTGTAAGGGCCAAATGAGAGAATACATACATACATACATACATACACACACACACACATATATATATATATATATGCACATATAAATATATAGTGCTTTGTACACCTTAAAGCACTACACGAATGGTGAATTACTGTTATTATTATTATTACAAAGGTCATGTCAAAAGTGGGATTTGAATCCAAGTCTTTCCTAAATCCAGGTCCAGCACATCTTTCTCTAGGTGTTCACATCTTCAAATTAAGCTCTTTGCTTAATTTCAAGTGCACTTTCCTTTTTTTTAAAAAATAAAATTTACTAAAGGACCAGCAATTAAAATGTAAATTCATTCCATATTTTCCAGATAGAGGCACCTTTTTCTAATAGAACATTTTCTGCTTGAAATAGAAATGGACCTGAAAGTAATCATGACGACAGTGACACTTTGCTCCCAGAAAGTAGTTTGCCCCCAGTATTCTCTGTACTAGACCAACAGAGATCTTGGCTCCTCTGCTGAGTCAGTTGGCTTCGCAGCTGTTGTGAACCTGAGGACGATGACCTTCTACTGATTTATCGGTGGCTGTGTGCTCTGTAGCTTGCTTCAGGTGTATACTAGCAACAGAGTTATGGGGAAGGAAAGAAGCGTTTATTTATTTATTAGGGTGGGCTGCTGTTTGCCTTGCAGCTGATACTGAGTCTCTTTCCCCACAGACATGTCGTAACCTATTTGTCATGTCTTCAGCCAGATGCACTCAAGAAGAGAATGAACACGATACAAGGAGGATGCTCGAGTCTGTTATGTGAACTCTAAGTTACCTAGCTTTTCTGTGTCTCAGATTCTCGGTTTCTTGAGCAGGGATAATACCTGATCCTCCATAATAGAAACCTTGTACAGATATAATCTCATACATTTACATAGAACTTTTAACCTTGAAAGCATTTTCACTTTGGATTTGAAATCAGGGAATCTTTGTGGCCTCGTCCAAGTCATGTCATTACTCCTGACCCATGTTTTTCATCTGTAAAATAAGGGAACTGTACTCTCTGGTTTCCAAGGTCCCTTCTAGGTCAATAATTTGTGATCTTATCATGTTCTTTGATTATCATTACAGCTCTTTGAGGTAGGGAACTGTCTAAGCCTTATCAATGCTGTTTTACAGGCAAAAAAAAAAAATGGAATCGGAGAGGTAAAGTAAGTTCTTGTTATTAACAACAACAATAATAACCAGTACTTATATAGTATGTTAAAGTTTTCAAAGTATTTTTAAAAAAAATATTATCTCATTTGAGTCTTACAACAACCATAGAGTTAGGTGCTATTATCATTCCCATTTTATAGATGAGAAAATTGAGGGAGACAGAGGTTAAGTGACTTGCTCAGGGTCACATAGATAGTAAGTGTCTGAAGCTGGATTCAAATTCAGATTTTCCTGACTCCGAGCCCAGGACTCTCTTTGCCGTGCCAAGTGACTGCCCAAATTACCTGCAGCTACACACCTAATGTAAAAAGGCAATATGGCATATTGGCTAGGGTGCTGTTTGCTTGCAAGTCTAGGAATTCCATCATCTCTGAGCAGTCAAAGTTATGAATGAACCACAGGGTAATGGGGACATCCACTGTGGGGGCAAATAGGTTACAATTATTTCCAAGGATTAGCTTCATTCATAGAGTGTTATAACGGATATCAGTGAAGGAATAGGAGGGTGGCCCGTCACAGGGCAAGGGCAAAGGATGATGCTTGGAGGATTTCCAGGAAAGAGAGATCATTTGCATCATATCCAGGGGAAGGGATTGCAGGAAGAAAGCAGAAGCATCAGCCAAGGCCTGCAGGCTCCATGAAGGAAGCAGTGTTGCAGCAAGCTTTCAGGCCTGCAAGAGGCAGCGATGTCAGGAAGGAATGGCAAACATCGAAGTAATTCTGTATTTCCTAATTAGGATTTATACCTTAGTGCTTCAAATGGGAAATACAAAATTCCACAGATGTCATTGGGTAATTTTTTAAAGTATGTAGTTCCTCCTAAAGACATAGTTTTATGAGTGTTTATGTGTGTACAAATATATATGTGGATATATGTATGTATATATAAAACATATATGTATACATGTCCCATATACATTTCTATTCTTTTTATCCCTCCCTACCCTTACTATAGGAGTAGACGATGAAAGACATCTCCAACAAGAATTATTTTTCTCTTTTCTGTATTAGAAGCAATTTTCCTTGGAGGAAAAGAAGCCTCTTGTTTTGGAAGTCAAACACTACTTTAAGATTTTTCAACTATTTTAGGTAGTACTTTTCCACCTAATTTTATTTTAAACTTCTAACAATTTAACAAAACCAAGTTTATGATTTCCCCCATTTACTCTCATCAATAATAATCATACATGAAATTAAAAGACTGATTAACTAGAGAAAGGAACAGAATAAGTTGATACTGGCACATATATATTTGTTGTCGTTCAGTTGTTTTAGTTGTGTCCGACTCTTCATGACCCTATTTGGAGTTTTCTTTGGCAAAGATACATACATACATACATATATATGTATATATATATATATGTAATTAAAATATAAATAATTACATTGACATTGGCACGTTTGGACATTCCTTCCTGAATGTTTTACATACATACACACACACACACACACACACATACACACACACCCCTATATATGTATGTGTATATATTTATATATACCTATATACATATACATACAACATATCCA
>NW_020944206.1:1407744-1416523 GCF_900497805.2 Vombatus ursinus | reverse complement strand
ACAACATATCCACATACATATATATGTGTGTATATAGGTATATATACCTATATACATAATACATACACACACACACACACACACACACACACACACACACACACAAAGTTAGGACAATGAAGTTCTACAAAAACCAAGCTTTCAAAAATGAAGCTATCGAATTCTACCTCTCAAGCTAGAAGTGACCTTAGGGATCATCTACTCCAACCCCTGGCCCCCATCTTACAAGGAGGACAGTAAATCCCAGGGAGGTGGTCATGTGACTTGCCTATGGTCATACAGCCAGCAAGTAGCAGGGCCAGGAGTGGCAGCCAGTTATCGGAATAAGAAGAAAAACAATCAAACAGACAGGCAACGGTTCTTTCCACTCTCTCACAAGTAAGACTCCCTGAAAAGTGTTCCTAGTCTTTTTCTGCTTCAATTGATCCATACTTCCTATCCCTCCCCCAATCAGTTGACATTTCTCAAACTAAGTCCTTTATACTTTATACACAAAGAAAAGAGATGGGAATTATTTTAAGTCTAATAAACCATCATGTCACAAGGGACTTTTCATACTAGTTTCTTTCCACAATAAGCAAAAAAGCAAGCAATCCATCCCAGGACAATTCATTTATGATCAACACTGTCCCTTAAGACTTAGTCACAGTTTGCAGGAGGTGTCTGATAGTTGAATATTAATGTTGATTTAGGAGGCTTTCAACACCCTGCAACACCTACACAAGTATTTGAAGTGCAGAAAAAACAAAACTTCCCCAAATCTGCAGTCTGACTCTTGAGAGAGTTAATCTAGAGAAGAATGGTAAGGAAGACCATGCTAAGCAGCTTAAGTATTTTTCCTTATTTGTATATAAACAATGTGTCTCCAAAGTCTTTAGTGTAGTTTTAAGTGATTCAAACCAAAAACTTCACCAAGACTTTCGGCCAAGCTGTGTTTTTTTTTCCTTCCCATAGAATGCAAGCTCCTTAAGGACAGTTTCATTTTTGTCTTTCTATCTGACTCTAAGCCTAGCTTAGTGCCTGGTACATTGTAGGTGCTTTGGGGATGCTTGAGGGGAGGCGGGGTAAACTGAAAAAGGTTTTCTCTACTTGCTAGCATCTCACACATGTGGCCACAAAATCCCAAGTGTCTGATTGACCTCGGCTGAGGAAGATGGCCTTGAGAGAGAGGGCCAGGGGCCACTGTGCCTTATTTTCTGGAACCTTGAGGAGCTACATAGACTAGCTGCCATGAAACCACCTGGCCTCATCTTTAGGTCTTTAGGTCATTTGGTGAGAGCTTCCTTTTCCTGTTTATCGTACATGTCAAAGCCTCTGTCCATCATCTTCCTTTCTCTACCTTTGCTCTAGTTTCTGACAAATGGCTAGGCAGACTGCTTGCCAAGGCCACCTCCTCTACTCGGACCCTACATACCATCCTTTGTCATCTCCTTCTGGAGTTTTCCTCTGATCATCTGCTTCTCTACTTTTCAATTTTTCGTTCTCTCCTATTCATAGGCTCCTTCCCTACTTCTTACAAACGTTACAAGACCTTCCCCAATGCTTTAAAAAAAACCTTTTCATCTCTTCAAATTAGCCTCCTTTATCTCTCTTCCCTGTCCTAACCAGTCCTGGAAAAAGCTGTCCAGACTCATTGCCTTCGCTTCTGTATCTCTCATCAAAGCCATAATTAGTGCAAAGGGAAGGGGCTTTGCCTCATACATCTAAGGAAATGTTGAACTTCTCCAGGTTGAAATGATGCCTACTCCAACTTCTTTTAGACTATACTACCCTACATTGCCACCAGCCCTTGAATGCCACCCTCATGCCCCCCTCTCTTTGGAGGGTACCTTTCTCCCAAACTCACACAGGGGCAGGAGCAGTACTTTCTACCACATAGGTATCCTCCTTTTTTTACAACTGCAACTATGATCAGACCGTCCTCTTTTCTGCTATAAAGTCCATCCTCTGTACTGCCTAGATCACACTTGCCCCACACACATTATTATTGTTCCAGGTAAAAAGATCTTAATAATGACCATGTTTATTTCTTGAATTCCTGCAGTTTGGTTTCTAACCCCAGTCAGATGAAAAAAAAACTCATAATCCTCCTCCTTAGCCCTGCCCCTTCTCCATACTTTCCTATTTGTGTTTGAGGGTATCACTTTCCTTTCATTCAACCTTCTAGTCATCCTTGACACTTCTGTCTCCCTCACCGTTCATAGAAAATCCATTGGTAACTCTTTTTGAGTTCTACCTCCACAACCACAATCCCCTTCTCTCAACTCATTTAGCCATAGTAGAAGTCCTTATCATCTCTTACCTAGACTAATGCAATAGCCTCCTAATCAGCGTCAACATTTCTAGTCTTTTTCTCAGATCTATCCTCCACATAGAAGTCAAAATACTCTTCCGAAATACAGGCTTGACTCTATCAGTCCCTTACTCAAGAATCCTTAGCACCTTATTATAATCTGCTTTGTGTTTGCCTTTGGAGACTTATTTCACATTGCTCTCCTCATTCACCCTACATTTCCATCTGATTAGTGTACTAGCTGTTTCTCAAACTTGACATTCCATGTGCCTGCTCCCACCATTCACCCCATGTCTTTGTACTGGTTGTCACCTCTGTCTGGAATGCATGACCTTCTCACCTCTACTTCTTAGACTGTTGTGTTTTCTTCAAGAATCGCAAAGGTGTCCTTCCTGATTCCTCTTATTGCTAGCACTCACTCTGAGTCTTCAAATGATCTTATTTTTCCTTATTTATATACCTGCTGCATTACCTCCAGGAGAATGTAAGGCTGTTTTATGTTTTTTGCTTTTTTATCCCCAGTACCTGGAAATATACTTGGCACATAAATGCTTACGGATTTGAATTTGTATCCCTCAAAGTTTCTAGGACAGTTGATTACAACAAGTGTTAAATCAACACTCAATGAAAATAATCTAGCTAAATAATAATACAATCTGGGGTTAGTAAAGGGGAAATAGTGACTGAAGGGGCAGTATGGTCCCATGAAAACAGCACTGGGCTTGGAGCCAGAATACACGGGTTTGAGTCTTGACTGCACTGGGGGACTGGACCAATCTTTAGGGTATTTACAGTGGGGTGTCTGCCTCATATCAATACACATCGTAGCTTGGTGATCCTGCTTCTGGAAATCAGTGATGTGATGGAAGGGTCTTTCTCCTCCCTCCTTCAGAGCATGTGCAGGAAGTCTCTGTTTCCTATTGGAGTCCTGATTAATGACCAATAGCTTTGAACTGGTTGTTGAGCTGGAACTGAGTATGCATACAAAAGGCTCCTTTTATTGGTGGTGCTTCAGGCAAGAATTGGTGTGAACATATGGTTGGGGAGAGAGGTAACAGCGGTGGGATTGGCAGCCACCAGAAGTTCAGCAGCGGGAGTCCTTAGCAATCTTTGCCCGTAGATGTAACAGCTGTGCTTGGTGAGGATCCGTGACCCAGTCTAACCACCAGGACACCATGTCTAACAAGGAAGGGACTGGCTCGTGTATTAGCAATGCCACAACCAGAGGTGACCTTCCGAGAGGGAATGCTATGTAGCAGTCACCTGAAAGCTTGAGCTCACTTCCCCAGGAACCAAGTGGATGTGTAGAGGAGACAGTGTCCCTCAGTTTGGGAGAAGTTTGGTTGTATATTTGTCTTTGCTATAATTTCTCAAAAATTAGATTTTAATTGGTCAATTGGTATTGAGGGTCTTTCAAATGATCAAATTAATATTGAGGATAAATTAACCTGTCACGTGACACTGGGGAGAACACACTAGATGAGGGCTTTTAAACACTAGTTTTATAGAATGCCACAACCCCTTAGGGTTATCCCTAGAATCCTGAAGAAAGCAGTGGCCTTGCCCTGGTGAACCTACCTACTGGCCAGAGTAGGGCTGAGAGAGTGAGGCCAGAGCCTATGTGGTCTATCATTTACTAATTCTATGATTTTGGGAACAGTCACATATATTCTCTATGTTTCTTCATCTGTAAAATGGGGATAATAAGAGTTGTCCTGCTTACCTCACAGGATAGTTTTGAAGTTCCATTGTGACAGTGTATGCAAACCAGTGTGGCATAATGAATTGCTTGCGGAGCTAAGAGTATGGAAGACCTGAGTTTAAATCACACATCAGGTCCTTCTGAGCTGTACGACCATGAGCAAGTCACAGAATCTCTCTGAGCTTGAGTTTCCTCATCTACCAGGATAATAGTCCCCACTTCCTAGGGTTGTTTTGACAATCAAATGAGATAAGTTCCCTAAAGTACTTTGCAAACTTTAAAATTCTACAGAAATATCAGCCAGTATTATGATTATAAACCATTTTGTAAACCTTAGCTCAGTCTATAAATACCAGTTATTCTATTTAGTGAGATATTAACTAATAGCCTCACCTAATAATTCATATACCATATTTGAAGAATTGATTTGTTTGTTGGGAGGAAGAAAGAAATGGACAAACAATCAATATTGCCAGTTGACTGCCACCAGTTCTTTAAAGTAAGTAGTTAACAGATAATGAAGATTTCAGTAGGAATGCACTTGTGCTCCTTATGATACCTATTACCCAGTGAATATAGATGTTTAAAAAGTACATGAGAACATAGACAAATATTTTGAGACAACTTTAGACTAAATCTCTAAGATCTGCTAAACTCTAAGGGTTACTCATCTGTCATGATGAAAAGGTCCTACCTCAGGGTAAGCATGATTTACCAGCATCTGCCTTCTCTACAGAAAACAGGAGAACAAATTTATTGAGAATATAAACCAGGCAGAGGCTGTGCAGGCTTCTTAAACAGGCCATCCCTCTCAAATAAGCATCCAGCCTCCCCAAAATTGGAGAATGGAATTTAATAAGCTCAGTTCTCTTTCTGATGGGGAGAGATGTTTTCTTTTCATCTCCTTCCTCTGCTGAAGCTTATCTCAGTAGGATCGGCAAAGAGGCACCCCCATAGCCAGCTTGAATACATTAATATGCAAGGCTTCCTGGAATCCCATGAGCTCAACTAAGCCAATTGCCTTCCTGGGCAGGTATGCTTGGCTCTGCTTCAGCCATCAGAACTTTGTAATTCAATATTTTTGCAATTCAAATGCTGCCTCCTCCATGAAGCTGTCCCTAATTCTTTCAACAAGCAATGTTCTTCCTTCCTTGAATTTCACATAGCATTTGACTCTGCATCTTGCTTTATTATTTGTTTATAAATATTTATGTATATGCCCTTATAACAATCAAGGCAAATGTTTAATTACTGTGCACAGAACTCTGCAGTAGATTCTAGGAGAGATAGAAAGTTTAGATAAGACAAGAAGTCCTGCTCTCATGGAGGTTACAGTCTAGTAGGGGAATACAACTCCTGCATAACTATAATGCACAATAATACAGGGATGAGAAGGGTACATAATAAGAGAGATCTGTGTCATTGCCAATGGGAATCTGGGAAGGGTCTGTGGAAGAGACAGCATCAGAGCTGTGCTTTAAAGGATGGGTAGGAATTCAACAGGCAAAGAGGTTCAGGGAACCTGTTCAGCTGCTGGTTCCCAAACTGTGGGCCATCTGCCCTGAAGTGGCCACAGAGTTATTCCAAGGACTGTATCCCATTCAGTGATTCAGTATCACAAACAAGCAAACACCTTCTAGAGACTTAACAAAGACTAGGTCTCACATCTCTATATTACTCCACAGTGTTTTTGTCCTTGTGCTCCCTTAAATTCAATATAGGGGTTGACCTGGTGTGCTTGAGACCTTCCTTCCATTCTCCATTTCTCCTGCCATTATGATGATAGCAGTGGAGGCTTTGCCAAGTGACCAGCCCATCTTCACTTCTTATCACATATTTCCCTGAAATATCTTTCATTCTTGTTCTACTTTGGTTGTTGTTCAGTCATATCCAACTCTCCATGACCCCATTTGGGGTTTTCTTGGCAAAGTTACTTGGGTGAGTTGCCATTTCCTTCTCCAGCTCATTATACAGATGAGGAAACTGAGGCAAACAAGGGTGAAGTGACTTGCCCAGGATCACACAGTTAGTGAGTGTCTGAGGCCTGATTGAACTCAGAAAGATGAGTCTTCCTGACTTTACGCCTGGCACTCTATCCACTGGGCCACCTAGCTGCCCCCCTAGGAAGATAGACCTTATCTAAAACAGCGTAAGTGAAAAGAGAGAGGCTAAACATTGATTTTTTTTCCCTAAATCCTTCATTGTAGAAGTGTCTGGGTCCCACTATAGATTGGGTGAAAAATCCACAGACATTGTCATGACAAAGAACTACTGATTCGTGAATTGGAAGAGCTGTGTCAGAGACTCAAGGGTGACATAGGCATGCATCTGTCTAAACACTGAATATTAAGAAGATATGCTCATGTGAGGAAATTCAGAAAATGCCAACAGTCTCAGAACCAGAGAAGGTTAGAGTTAGAAGTGACCAAAGAGATCACAAGGACCTTGGTGGTTCATAGATGCATAACTGAGGCACAGAGAAATGAATTTAATTACCCGAAGTCATGCAGGCACTAAGTGGCTGTGCTGGGATATGAACCCAGCTCCTCTGATTCCAAATCTAAAGCCTTTTCCACCCTAGAAGAGACATTAGAGATCACCTACTCCAACCCAATTTTAGAGACAAGGAAAGAGAGGCCCAAAGAGCCTGTATTTGAACCCACTGCTTCCAAGTCTAAATTGAGTGTTCTAGCCACGACAGCAGGCTGTCTGTCATTCAGCATGCAACCTCTCTGTACACAGCAGGGTAGATTTAGAATTAGTTGAAGAACTAGATCTAAATTGGGGTCATCACTGTCACCATGGAGGGAAATCCTTCTCACTAAGTGCTTCAAATCCCAACTGCCTTTTTTCCTGTTCCATCCAACGACTTTATCAGTAATTTGGTTGAAGGCACAGATGGCGTGGATCTTGGGAGAAACAAACAGCTAGCTAATAACCTGGAAGAGGACTTAAGATTTTGCCAGGCTAGAACATTGGACTGAAGGAGGCAGTGGATTCCACTGGACTGGAGTCAGAGGATAGAGGTTCAGACCTCCGCTCTGGCACTACTTGTCAGACTCCAGACAAGTTGTCTCAGTTTTCTTACCTGAAGGTTGACTAAAAATGGATTCAAAAGTTCCTCCCGGACAAATTTTTTTTAATCACCCTCACAAATGAGGGGCACTGTTACAAGACAGTTTGTCTTTATTTTTTAAAATTTTATTTTTATTTTCAGTTCCAAGTTTTGTCCCTCCCTGTAACCTCTTCTCTACCCAGTGAGAAGAGTATTATACTCATTATGTAAGCAGTTTGTGTGTGTGTGTGTGTGTGTGTTTTTAAAGACCTGGGAATTTCTTTAGTCTGTATAGCTAGAATAATAATGTTAACAGTAATAATAATGACTAGAAATTGTTTTAGGTTTTGTAAATCTCTTTTGTTGTTGTTTAGTTGTTTTTCAGTCCTGTCCAACTCCTCATGACCTCATTTGGGGTTTTCTTGGCAAAGATCCTGGAGTGGTTTGCCATTTCCTTCCTCAGCTCATTTTACAGATGAGGAAATTGAAGCAAACAGGGTGAAGTGACTTGCCCAGAGGCACACAGCTCATAAGCTTCTGAGGTCACATTTGAATTCAGGTTTTCCTGACACCTCCCCTCCCCCCCAGGTGGCTTAAAGAAATGAGTGCTGGCACTGGAGTCAGGATAGACCCATCTTCCCGAGTTCAAATCAGGCTTCAGACACTTCCTAGCTGTGTGACCCTGGGCAATTCATTTAACCGACCCTGTTTGCCTCAGTTTCCTCATCTGTAAAATGAGCTGGAGAAGGAAATGGAAATAGCAATCCACTCCAGTATTTGTACCAAGAACACTCTAAATGGGGTCACGACTGAAAAATGACCTAAAAACAGCTTCCTGACTCCAGGACAAGCTTTCAATCCCCATGACAACCCCATTAAGCACTACTATTGTCTCAGTTTTACCTAGAAAGAAAAGTTAGCCTGGGGTCACCAGCTAGTTAGCTTCAAAGGCAGGATTTACACTCCCATCTTCCTAACACCAAGTCCAGGGCTTTATTCACCGTACAACCTAGCTTCTTTGTGAATCCCTAACAGTCCAGAAAGGTGATGGGCATTTAGACTGCTGAGGAGCCAGAACCCAAGAGATGACAGTCAAAGAGATTTTTTGGTTTAACATGAACAACAATTCACTGGAGAAGGTTCTTCTAGGTTGTAACCATGCTGCCCATCCCCCAGGTTAGCTCCTCCCTGTAAAGATCCAATAGGGCCTGCTGGAATAAAATGGATTGGCAGGGTCAGAGACCACACCCAAAGCCCCTCCCCAGTAAGCCTGAAGGAATGTGAGGGCCTACCCCAGGCCCCAGCTGCAGGACTTTCACTCAGGTGGAATCACTCTGATAATGCAGAATCGCACCTGTCCTTTCTCAAAGGAAAGGCCCAGGGCTCGGCCTAGGGGTGGGAAGTGAGAGCCTGTGTGGCCTCCAGAGGGGCTTTGGTGGAGGAGAAAGCGGGGGGGGGAGGGAATGTTGAAGGATGAGGAGACGGGGGTGGGAGGGTGGAGTACGAATTGGTGGTCTCCGATGCTGCAGGAGAAAGTGAGGAGCCCTAGTGTAAGGCGTGAGTATTTCATCCACTTCCGTGTGTGTTTATTTCATTCACGTGAGTGTATTTCACTTTCTCCTGTGTGCTGTCTTGTCTTCAGGTATTCCGGCTGGGAAGGTGGAGCTGCACTATTGATGCCCTTCTTTGAACCTGCTCAGCTAGAGGAGCCCTTCAAGTACTTTTCAGA
>NW_020944206.1:1306572-1402744 GCF_900497805.2 Vombatus ursinus | reverse complement strand
CTATCAGATTGCTTTCCAGTTCTTGTAAAAATAGGAATATATATATATATATATATGTATATATATATATATATAATATATACACACACATATATGTATATATAGTATATACATAATATATACTATATATACATATATACGTATATATGTATATATTATATATATAATATATACATATATACGTATATATATATATATATACTGGGCTTGAATGAATTGTCTCTACTTTTTTCTTATCTCTATTTCATGTTTATATTTTGAGTATCCTTGTTATCTGATTCTTCCTTGACTCTCACCCTGCCCCATTTCCTTTCTGTTGCCAGATCTTGTCTATTGGACCTTCATAATATCATTTGTATATGTACTTCCTTTTCTCCTCTTGCACTGCCATAACCATGGTGGTCCAGGCCTTCAGCACTTCCCACCTGGATTATTGCAGTAACCTGCTACCTCTCCCTTCCAGTCCAACTTCTAGGCACCTGTTAAATTGATCTTCCCAAAGGCCACAGGTCTGACCATGCCACCTTCCTATTCGATAAATTCCAATGACTCCCTAGAACTTTCAGGGTTAAATATAAAGTTGTCTCTTTGAAATTCAAAGCCCTTCATAACCTGGACCCCTCTTACCTTTCCATACATTATTCCCCCAGTAATGTGCTCCATGATATGGCAACAGTGTCCTCTCTTGCTGTCGGTTATACATGACACTGTGTCTCCTGATTGTACATTTTCATGGATTGTGCCCCATGCCTGGCATTCTCTCCTTCCTCATTCCCCTCTCTTGGCCTCCCAGGCTTCCATTAAGCACCAATTAAAATGCTATCTTCTACAAAAAGCTTTTCCTGATCCCTCTGTTGAGTCTTCTCTCTATTGATAGTGGCTAATTTACCTTGTCTGTATCTTGTTGGTACATAGTACTTTGTTTGCATGTTGTGGTTCCGATTAGATTGTGAGTTCCTTGAGAGCAAGGACTAATTTTTGTACCTTTCTTGGTATCTTAAACACTTGGCATTGTGCCTAGCACGATCTGGGTGTTTAACAAATGCTTGTTGGCTGGCTGACTGAATATCTAGCATACTTCATTGATCTGTTTTTCTCTTCTTCAAATCAATACAAAATAGTTTTGGTCACTACTGCTTTATAGTAGAATTGAAGATCTAGATCTGCTCTTCCAACATTCTGACAAATTATGTGATTTGCATTTTGGGGTTTAAATGTAATTCTGTTAATTATTTTTCTGAATATTGAACTCCTTGTTGACTCCTTCACACAAGTCCAACTTAGCCACAGTGAATAATTATTTGGGTCTATTACTCAGGTCTAGAATTTCTAGAATTTTGTTTAAAATTTTTATATCAATCATTTGTGAGCTTGATCTATAATTCTCCTTCTTTGTGTTATCTTTCCCTGGTTTTGGTATTAGTATTGTGGGTGGCATAGTATTTATCGATTTTTGAGAATAATTTATATAGCAAAAGTATAAATTGTTGCTTAATAATTTGATAGACTTTATCTGGAAATCCATCTAGGTTGAGGTCTTTTTTTCTTAATTTGGTAGTTCCTTCATGGTTTGTTCAATTTCATTTTCTATTATTAAGTTGGTTAAGATCTTTAATTCACGTCTTGGCAATGTGGATAGTTTATAATTTTGTAGGTAGTTTTTCATTTCTTTTTAAATTCTCAGTTTTGCCAGCATATAATTATATAGGTTCTCATAAGCCTTTTAAAATATTCTGTTGTGATTTCACCATGCTTTCTTTTTCATCTTGATAGTTTGATTTTTCTCCCTTTTAAAAAATACAGATTAGCTAAAGATTTCTCAAAAGTGTAGTTCTTTTCAAAAAACCACTTGTTTTTATCACTTCTAGAGTCTGTTTTTCTGTCTTCTATGAAATCTTTTAATGTTTGTTCTTTTGTGTTTATTTTAAATGTTTGTTGACTTTTCTAGTTTTTAACGTTACATCCTCAGTCCATTCTCTTTTTCTGTCTTAGTAATGTGAGTTTTCAGAAAGAGACTTTTTTTTCCTCTTGGGGATTGTTATAGCTACATTGCTCATCTTGGGTTTGTTGTCTTATTCTTATCATTTTCTGTCACATAGTTGTTTTTATGATTTGTTTTTTGACCCACTCACTCAGGGTATCATTATTAAATCTCCATTCATGTCTGTATCTTTTACTTGTCAGCAAGTATACTAAAAAATAAATTATTTCTATTCTTTTTGAATAAGCCTGAGAATGCGAGAGCTTGGCTCAATGTCTGGAGTGCCTGTTTTAAAGTTTCTATTCTAGCTCTGGCACTTACTGCCTGTCCAACTTTAGTCCTGTCATTTAACTTCCCTGGGTGTCAGTTTCCTAATTTGTAAAGTTAGGAGATTGGACTAGATGACCTTTGACATCCCTCCCACCTCTAGATCTGTGAGCAGCAATAGTTAAGGATAATCCCATCTCGAAGGGTGTTTTGTAAATTCCGTGTTTTGTGACATAATGTAAATGTAGTGTATTTTGTAAATCCAAATATTTATAGTACATCCCCCTACCAAATAGTGGCTACTTAAATATACTGTTGCCTATTAGGTTAAAAACTCTACTTCAGCAACAGAAGAGGAATTTCATGAAGATGTAACCACTTTTTTGAAATGTAGACAGTTTTTTTTTTATGAGAAGGGTGCTTGCTCCCTTCTCTAGAAGATTTCTTTCCTTCTGTTGTCTTAGCTCAACAGGAAATGGCCTTAATTTGAAACCTTTTTTTCCTTTCTGAACATCAAGACCACCGAGGAGAGGAAAAAAAAAACTGAAATAAATGGAAAGTCCAGAGGGCAGATGAATTCTTCATCCTTGGAGATAGTTGCAAAAAAAGTCATCAATCATTTGTCCATAGTGTTTTGTATATTCATTTGTCTAAAGCTAGGAAACTGGATCAGTTGATCTCTCCAGGTCTTTTCCAGCCACATGAATCTATGACTTTCCAACATTAGTGGAACGTAAGGAGTCAGGTTTCCATATTACTTTAAAAAGTTCACCTCTGTAAGAGGAAAAAGAATTTGAAGATGGAATATCAGTCATCCTACAGGGTGATTTTTTTTCCCCAAATGAAAATCAAGTTTTTAGAGGAGTAATAGTATTTCTGTTTTTAACTTTAGTGAAATTTGGAAAAAAAAATTAACTACTTTTTTCCTTAGAGCAAATGAAATAGGACTTGCCTTTGTTTACCTGTCACTGGTCTTTGCTGATAGAGTGAAGAAGCATTTGATTGTTAGGAGAAATTTTCTTTTAACTGAAAAATTAAATAGAGATGTTTTCGATGGTGATTCAGTTCTCAGCACTATTTAATTAAACTCACAATAATCCACCCCCAGATTTGGAGAACATTCAAAGCAACACAACGTGACTGCTTTCAGTTGCTGCTGGGTCTTGCTGGGAATCTGGCTTGCCAATGTGTCCTGTTGAGCAAAATTTTGAATGTAATAAAGTGAACTTTTACCAAACCAAGGGGAACACATATTGAAATGTTTAGCATTCCAGGAGTTGGTCTATAACAGATGCTTTACAAAATTAAAGGTCTGGACACATTTCAAAATTCATCAAAACACTGTAAGTTTTTCACTAATTTTGAAGTTTGGGCATTTCAAGATGCCGAGCCTTTGTCAATAAAATTACTTTAGTGCAAACATAAAAACTATGTTTTGTTTATCACCGAGCAATGAAGATTAACAGATTTTTAATTAGCTTTCAAAACTTAAATTTGGTATTAGTTAATTATTTCTTCTGGAAACAACTGTCTTTAGGCTTTTCACAGTACACAAGAAAGAAAACACATTTTCCCCACCCTCTTAAATTTAAAGGAAAAAAATGAGTTTTAATTGCATTTCATAATATGAGAATCTATTTCTCCTGCAGCAAATCTTATAAAGTAAATGAGTTAACAAGGCTTTGAGGACTGATTGGGGAAAAGCTTATTTGCTCCGTCACTATTATACGATACAACTAACCGCAGCTGTATTTTGCACCCTAGCACATAGTGATTATGCTCTCAGATAAGAACATTCCAATAATAAATGTGCAATAGACATAATCTGTGCCTGATTTGGGAATGATTAGGGCCTTATTTTATGTTCAGTGTTTCTAGCAGAGAGTAATGGGAAATGGGTTGGCACTCTCTTCTGTAAGGAATGTTGTCCCCAGGAGCTGTCACTTCACAGAGCATTTGCATCATTAGCCTCCATCTTGGCAGGTGGTCTTGACTTCCTGGGTTCATCCTCCCTGAAGGATCAGTTGAGCCAAATCTGATTCTTCACAGTGATGTGAAGCACAATCAGGCAATTTTCCTACTTGTTAGTAACTCCAACCAAGGTAGTGGAGAGGGAGGTTATGTGCTTCACTCTTGTTGCTCTGGCCTACCCTATGAAGAAGGTGCTAATGAGTAATGAAAAGCACTCAGCAGCAGCAAAAGGAGGAGAGCCTGGAAGCCTGAGCGTGGCCTAATCTCTAAGTTGGCTGATCGCTAGGGGAGGGGGTGGAGGAGGGCAGCAAGAATTAACAGTTATTATTATTATTATTATATTATATATATATTATTATAAACATGCACGAGGCTTAGATAAAATGAACGAGAAGAAATGTATCCAGACCAACATTGGATTGATCGTGGATATGAGAGGAACCTTAAGCAAAAAACTGAACTTCAAATATGGGTGGAAAATTACTTGTGTTGGATTATACCTTGACATCGAAACCCGATTGTGTTGGATAAAACCTTCCTGGATGAAACCTTCAAATTTGCATCTGAATTGGATGAAATTTGATGAAAAGGATAAATTTTTAAAATTGTTAAATTTCATTCTTGGTTATGGCATAGAAATGGAGCTGGAGTTGAAATGGTAGCAGAGCTCAGTTGAGTTTGAGTCTAGGCATTGTCATATTAGTGCTTTTATTATGCTCCCAAAGGTCTGTGACTTCATCAATGCAGCTATTCCCTCCCATGATGTAGATAAGTACCCATCCTGTATATCTCTCCTAAATCTTTGCCCATTTATTTTCTTTGCAGACAGATTAATCTATTTTTTATTTACATTAGTCATTTCAGAAGGGAGGGACGTGTCCAAAAATCTTACCTTGACAAAAGGAAAAATAAAAACAAGCCAAGACATTTTATCTGACAACATATGCATCTTTCTACCCTAACAGGCCCCCATCACTTTGCCTTGAGTAGGGACATATATTTTATCTGTTCTCTAAAACTATCCTTTTTTTAAAAGCTATTCTTTTTAAAAAAATTTGGTTCTTCAAAGTTTGATTTCCCCTTTTGTGATCCTTTCATAGACATAGTTGTCACTGTTGTATATGTTCTATTCGTTCTCTTTGTTTTGCTCTGCCTCAGTTCATGCAAATCTTCCCATATTTCTCTGAATTCATAGAACCAGAGATTTAGAGCTAGAAGGACCTGAGAGGTTATCAAATTTATCCCCCTCATTTTACAGATGAAGAAACTAAGGCCAGAGGAGTGTAGTGACTTGCCCAAGGTCACACTGGCATAAGTGGCAAACTTGGGATTTGAACTCAAGTCCTCTAGCTTCAAATTCATTTTTTCAACAGCACCACACTGACTTCACATTCCATATATTGGTCATTTTTTTCACTGCTGAATAATTTCCCATTATATTCATGTACCTTGAGTTTTTTTTTTTTCCGCAGCCAGACCCCAAATGATATGCATTGACTTTATTTGCAGATCTTTGCTGCCACAAAAAAAATGTTTATATGAATATATTAGTATATACTGACCCTTTCTTTCTATCTTTGACCTCTTTAAGGTCTATGCCTAATCGTGGAATCCCTGGGTCAAAAATTGTATAAATTTAATTACTTTCTTACCAAATTCCAAATTGATATTCAGAATGGTTGGGCCAGTTTTCAATACCAACAGTGGTATTGCCCCAAAGCCCTGCACCACTGAGTGTTCTTTTGTTTTGGTTGTACTTGACAATTTGCAGGATATGAGGTGAATGAAGCCTTGGAGTTAGTAATTTGCACATCTCTTATCATTAGTAATTTCTAATGTGTTTTCAAATGGTCTTTTATAATTTGCAAATATTTCTTAAAACTTCATATCTTTTGACTTCTCTGCTGCTAAGATCCAGTTCTGACTCTTATGTAACTGATCCTCTCTCTCAATGGTCTATCCCTATGGAAAAAAAAAAAAAAAGCTTCTCTAACTTTTAAGTACAAATCTTTCTTGGACCTCAGCTATGTTGCCATCTATCTCTCCCATTCCACAGCAATTCCTCTGTATTATCTCACTATCTGTAATATCAGTTAACTGATGAGAGAATGAGATTCTGTTACCTTTTTCCTAGTTCATTTTTCCCTCATTTTCCTAGCTTTTGTGTTTAGATTCCTTACTTTATTGCTACTCTCTGTTTACTTGGTGTGTCTCTGAAAGTACTTGAGTTTTTTTCTTATAGGAAATAAAAAAACCCCCCAAAACCACAACTACGTCAACAGCTATTCCCCCATCCCATAGTCATGCCCCTCCACTTTTTTAGTCCAGACCATATTAAAAATTGTTTCTCAATATTTCATTGTTATTTGAAAACCTTTAATTTCCTTCTGTTTAGCTAGTTTGCATGTTGAATTCCCTGCTCACTTTTGGGTTCTTTTGATCTGATTCAAATTCTTCCCTGAGGACTAGCACAGAAAAGTTTGGTTACAGGGTTTCCTAAGACACTGCGGAGGCAAACTTCTCTGAAGGTTTTGCAATTGTCTTTCTTCTCTACCCCCTCATTCCTTCTACTATCTTTTCCATACCTCTCTGTGTTAAACAGTTGTAAACATATGTATTTCTTGGCTTCCCCTCCTCCGCAGTTTTCTCCCCAGGCTTCCGCATTCCTCCCCAGTCAACACCTTTTATTCTACTTTGTACCTTGGGGCTAGTCTGATTCAGAAGCTTCCATTTGCCCTAGTAGTAAGTAGGTCTGGGACCTTGCCAAAAGATCTAGAAGTCTGTGGCTGAAACTTTATCTATCACAAGGGCTGAACCAGATCCGAGTAGTCAATGCTATTGGGGGAGGGGGGAGGGTATTGAACTATGTGATGGAATGCCAGGGATGGGAAGCTAGGAGCCATAGCCTGGTCTTCAATGATCTTTTCTGCAAATTACATTATGCTAGGTTCTTTGCATTTTCCTCTTCTTGTCATTGCTGATTTTCTGCATGAGGAGTGGAGTCTTAATGTATTTAGAGTGGTGAGGGGAAAGCTACATCTTAGCTTGACTCTTATTCTGCCATCTTCCCAAGATTTTCCCTTCCTTGTTTTCTTTTGACATTGTGAGGATGTCATTGGAGCACATGAACTATTTGTTCCTTAGCACAATCTGATTGGCATTGCTTTTTTTTCTCTCATACATTTTTAATGACATCCTTGACTCTAGTTTTTGTTTCTAATTGCTTGTTTATAATGTGTTATAGCCTACTCTTGCCACCATCAGGAACTTTTCCATTGATTTCTCGGGGATAGTCTTTCTCTATGATTTTAGGACCGTAGTGTTCCATGACTCATATCCACCCTATAACACCACTGCTCTAAATGGCAACTGGTGGTGAGGGGTCAAATAGTCAGCTGCTAACATGCAGAATCTTTGAACCCTTCTCTGTTTGACTAGCAGGCCTAGGAAACAATTCTTTTGTAACAATTCCTCTGGAAAGATTGAAAATTCATTTATTTCTAAAAATATCTCACTATCTGTAATATCAATTTTCCTAATTCATTTTTCCCTCATTTTCCTAGCTTTTGTGTTTAGATTCCTTACTTTATTGCTTTCACAAATCTCCATATCAAAGAGGATCATGTCCAAACCATATTTCTAATTACTCCTCAACAAATACTCCCTCCCCTCTTGATAAGGCTAGATTCCTTTTTTGTCCTCGACCCTTTGCTAAGTATCACATAAGTCTCTGAAAGGACATGGCACGTGTCCACACCCTGTGTCACTAGCAGAAGTATCCTGTATCTTGTACAGTGTTGCTGTATCAGAGACAAAATCCATTAATCTCCTGTCATCAGCATGCAGAGCAGAAACACGGACAGGCAAGAGACGGGGTCAGGCCAGCTAACTTCGGCATTTGTGACAAAAGGCAGGTAGTCTACATGGCTCATAGTAACAGAACAAGAGTAAGTAAAATCAAGTTTAGGTTAGTTGAATTTGCCACCATAGAAGCAATTACATCAGCAGAGGAACAGAACGGAACTAGGCAGGATCCAGTAACAGATAAGCATGTAAGGAAAACGCAAATGGGGCTTGTCAGCACCAAGGAGAGCTCCTAGGGAGCTCACTGATGGAATTGTGCTCTATGAGGTCCTTTATCTTTTGTGGCCCAGGGCTGCTTTCCCCTCCCAGGGCAGAATAACAATAGAATATGTCTCCATAGTGTGTTTGTGTGTTATGGTTGACATAAGTATCATTATCTCTATTTAGCAGATGAGGTAACCAAGTCTCTATCTCTTGAAAGATTGAAAAAGCAAGACAACCCCTCCTAGAAGGGTGAAGGATCCTTCTTCCTTTCTCCATCTACACGCCAGACCTCCAGAGACAATGTTGGGATGAGCCCCAGACCAGCCCTCCTATCCATCCAGCCTGTACATCTTACTTTCTGCTGTGCTGTTGCCCTCCCCCACCCCAAACACACACACCTTGCTCCCTGCCTAGCCTTCCAGCTTTCCACCTCTTCTTCTAGAAACAGTAATCAAATCAGTACTAGCACTGCCTTCGGAAGGGGCTTGATAAGTAACTGCCCTCTGTATGGCTCCTCCTGTCATTCCCCAGACTGCACCCTCCCTGGCCATCACTTCTCTCTGTGTGTTGTCTCCACCTCTTAGAATATAAACTCTTCAAGGGCATCCGTGTATTGTAAGTGGCCTGTCACTTAGGTACTCAATGAGTGCTTTTCATTTATTCACCTTGTAAACCTTCTTCATCTGTGTTCCAAAGGAGAGCCAAATCCTCTAGGCTAGGGCCAGGGCCTTCAGTCCTTGTGACTGGGATCACACTGTTTTCTACATGCCATGCTCCATCTTTGCCTGTGCCCATGCTACTTCTCACAGTGGTCTTCCTCATGCCCTCGGTCTGCTCAAACAACACATATCTTCACACAGTCTCCTCTGATTCCAGCTGTGCTGATCTCTCCTTCCTCTGATCTATGACACTTGAAGTCAGCACAGCACAGTTTGGCATTTCATGTTTTCTAATCACAACCATGTTCCTAGGATCTCCCCACATTGCCGCTTCTGGCTTTACAGGACTTTAGCCTACATTTTGTCTTTTATGCCTCTCCCAGCAGCCCCAGAGCAGTAAGGTACTTGACCTTCAGTAACTACCTCAAGTGAATGATTAACTGGGTAATTCATTGTGGGGAAAAAAAAAACAATCAATAAGAATTTATGAAGCTCCCACTATGTGCCTAGTGCCACACTGTGCTAAGACCTAGGGATACAGTGATGAAAGCAAAACAAACCTTACCCTCAGGAAGTTTCCATTCTAACATGGGAGACTGTGTGTGTGTATGCATGTGTGTGTGTGTGTGTGTGTGTGTGTGTGTAGACTGGGATAAGGACTAGACCTCTGACTTAATTGCCACAGGGAGCTTCCAGGTGAGGAAACTCCCTTTACCCCTTGAGGTTGGCACCTTTTCTGCAGTTTATGATCTTAGAGATCTGCCTAAAGCACTGATGAGTGACTTACCCAAATAAATAAATTGTCACGTTGAGATTTTTCCTGTGCATTGAGTAGCATATGACAGTAAGTTCTGATTTGTTTACTGGTTATTAAAATAAAGATATTCATACTGGGGGAAAAAAAAAAAACATTGACTTAGCAATCACCAACCTTTAAACACAGCCCCTAAGCTTGGGTGACTAGAGAACAGTCAATCTCCCAGTAAAAGTAAATGGATACATCTTCAAAGGGAGAGGGGGAGATTTAGATGGAGGAATTTTTTTTGGGTGTACTGCGCTTACAAAATAGCTTTTCCACTTTTGCTTTCACTCAAAGTTCTAAAGATTTTGTAAAATCCATAACTTGACCAGATTGTCTCAGCTGGGATTGGACAGTTGTTGTTTTTTTCTTCTTGAATCATTTAAAGCTGAAGGCTCAAGTTGTCATATGTTGCTTTCCTCCCCCATTCTTACTTCTGTGTCTGTGTGTGTGTGTGTACTTCAAATTCCAATAGCAGTGTGTTATATATGAAATCTTTTTAAACTGTTTATTACTTTTCACTAGCTTGCATTCCATGCCCCGTTGTTTGTGAATGTGAAGAGAAAAACAACCACCTTCCTCATGAATTTTTTACACAAGTAATTTTCCAGGCAAGTGTGCTTTCAATGCCCCAGTAACAGAAATGGCTAGACAAGATTTGGACATAGCGCCCTTAAGTCCCCCGACCTCCATTTCTAATGATCCCTTCATGCAGTTGCCCTTTACCTTGGATCCTCATTCATTCTTGCTTCTGTTGGGCCTGCTGCAAACCAACAGGGAGTCTAACAGCAGCTTGACTATCATGTTTCAACTAGACAACTGTGCAGAGGGCAGGCTCATAACGATTGCTCCAAAGGTGCTTTTGGAAAATGTAGACCCGCTCCTGGCAAGGTTGGCCTTCACACTAATAGAAAATCCAAATAAGGACCTGAAAATGCCATTATTTTTCCCCATGTTAATTCATGTCATCCACCTTCTCTTTTACTACAGCATACACATTACTTTAATTGCACACCTACAGCAATGAAGGCAGTATATATAACTTCTGTAATTCAAGCAAGTCTTTGTCCTCTCTCTCCTGATCACTCCCCTCCTCCCCATCTTTTAGACATGCTGACCTTTTGTACTTGGGAAAGGTCACGTACAGATGGCTCTTCAAAGCCCTGTGATTTTACTATTTCTTTTTACTGCAACAGGGGTCACGACTCGGGAGCATAGGCTGTTTCTCATTGTGAAGTCATTAAGAACTTATTTTCAGCTTATCTTGAGGTTGTCACTAGGCTGCTATAGATCCAGGCAGGCTCGAAATAGCTGGATCTGTCGCTGTTCTCAGAGATCTTCTCAAAGTCCTCTAAGGCAGTGCTGACAGCTGGCTCCCCACTTGGTTATCTATGTTAGCACCAAATCTGGACCTAGAGAAGCTCAGTTGGGATGTGGGCCTGGGCACCATTGAGGAGAAGCATTCTGGGTGACTGGAGTCCCCCAGACTGTTTGTGAAGTCTTTCTTCTCTCATTGGTCCTGGCCCATCCTGGGCAAACTGCTCCGGCTCTGGCGTGAGTAACAGTATATGGTGGGTGAGAGTGGGTAAAGAGACAACAGGAATGCTTTGGATAAGCTGGTCATGGCTTAGGTGTAGGTGGAATGAAGTTTTGCCTTCCAGTCTTCCCCACACATCATGTGGGGCCTTAGTTCCTGTGGCTTGTGAGAAGATAGGTCACGAGGAGCCTGTTTAACATGCCCTTGCTTGCTTTGAGACATTCTGTGATCCACAATGGAGTTCCACGCTGCTTGTGAGCTAGGGCACTGAGTGCATCAAAGAGGGGATCTGGGGAGCACTGACACAGCCCATACATTCAGCCATAGAACCACACATCTGATGCCTCGGGGCTGAGCTCATTCCTCTATCACTGTTGCTATCATGACAGACCACGTCACTCAGGGCTTTTGGCCGATTCATGCCATGCTTAATGATGTGGTGCTCCTGTACTGGGCTGCCACCATCATCTCATTGTCTTTGATTAGTCTGCCTGATGGCAAAAATACAGAAACGGTATGGATGCCCGTTGATTTGGGGTATGGCTGAACAAGTTGAGGCCCATGAATGTGAGGAAATACTGTGCAGCAAGACATGGGGAACATGAAACAAATGGTGAACCAGAAAAATTTGCCTGAGCTGATCCAGATAAAGGAAGCAGATTAGGAAAACAATATTTGCAGTAACTACAGTGAGGTAAACATAAAAATCACTGAAAGGAAGCTGGACTGAAGAATTGAAAAACCGATAATGATTCCAGAGAGCAAAGTCCATAATGTAGCTCCCTGGAGCTGGCTGGAGAGGCTGGGGATTAAGGCAAAATATAGAATATGCCATCCAAATGCAGTCCCTGCACTAATTACTTCTCTTTGTTTACAAGGGATGGGGTTGTTAGATCTGGAGATTGGTGATATGGAGGGGGGAGGCCCCAGTAAAACATTTTTTAAAAATCTGTCTGGGATCCATCCACTTTCTTAATTGAAAGGATACAACAGGAGGTGACAACAGGTAGCAACTCAGAAGAAGGAGGAAATAGCTAAATCGATCTCTTAGGTAGATAACTGTTGTGGCAGCTTTTTCAGTTTATAAGACATTTATATTTTAAGAATCCATGATGTCATTGATGTGAGCACTCTGTCTACTATCCCTCAGGAAACGATTTCATGAGTCCCTGGGTGGGGGAGGGACTGCTACTCTCAAATATTATCCTAATCTGGTAGCCAGCAGTATGGTAATGAGACCCTCCAAACTTAAGCTTGTCCTTAGACTTAAGATACATGATTGGTCATTAGTCTACATTTTAAAGTTTTCTAGATTGAAATCATGGTTACCTCAGCAGTGTGACGAAGAACTGGAGAATCTTTGGCAGAGGAGCCTATTTTGGAGGGAGGTAAAAACTAAGAAAGCAAAGATCCTGGGTTCTGAGACACTCTTTTAAAAAGTCATTTTTCTATTCTAGGCCCATTCTCCTTCCCACCTCCTTTCCTGCTTATCTGCTAAACAATTTGTTGGCTTCAATGGGACCATTTTTTTTTACTCTCAAATCCAATTTGAGTCATTTGTAAATAGCTTTTATTTTGCTTCATATCTTTTCATTCAATTAAAAAAATAAATACCATGCCAAGTAGTATGGTTTGTAAAGAAGTTACAAGAGAAAAGTTTAAGTCTGAAAAGAAGGGTCCAGCTAAGACTTGTCATGTTACTATTTGCTCAAAGTGTATGTTCAAAGTATAGGTATTAATGTGGTAAACATACCTGTGGCCCAGTGAATAGAGTGCCTGGCCTGGAGTCAGGAAGACTTATCTTTGTGAGTTCAAATCCAGCCTCACATACTTACTAGCTGTTTGACCCTGGGCAAGTCCCTTTACCCTGTTCACCTCAGTTTCCTCATCTGTAAAATGAGCTGGAGAAGGAAATGGCAAACTCCTCCTGGATCTTTGCCAAGAAAACCCCAAATGGGGTCACCAAGAGTCAGACATGACTGAAACGACTGAAAAACAACAAACAGAATATTTTCTTCCGGTTGAAAATAATTGTGAATAAGCTAAATACTTCAAGATCATAGGACGATGGAGCTGGAAGAGAGGAGACAGGAGTCCATTGAGTCCACCGGGTGAAGGAATCAACAACCAGAGGAGGAGATTGGTTTGTCCAAGGTCACATAAGTAGCAGGTGCCAGGGATGTGATTTGAACCCAGGTTGTCTGAATCTAGAATCAATGCTCTTTCCATCATACCATGATTTGTATATTTGGAAAGACTCCAAGGTATGTGAGTATGTATATAGGTATATGCACATATAGAGATACATAGATATATACACATGCACACACGTGTGTGTAGGTACACATATGTACTCACACACATTTGTGTATATTTATTACCCCTTCATTGTTATATATATAAACATTAGACACACCGAGTCACTATTTTGACCCATACTTTATCACTACCTCATGCTGTTTCAGGACAAGCCATGTCATTCATTGCACTGACTTTTATTTTTAGAAGTATTATTTAGCTTGGGAATTGCATAAAATATATCAGATTAACCACAGAAGCCTGAAATAGCATTTTGCTTCACTGATTAAAATTAAATTTGTTATACCCATTGAGATGGGCTACCTACCAAGATATATCATCTCAAAAAAAAAAAAAAACAAACCCAACCCCCGTGTTTAATAGGTTCTGTTCTTAATGTATTTCATAGTTCAGAATAGTTCCCTTATTAATAATCTGACATTCGAGATCAGGTCTAGCTTCCCTAGCTTCTGCATGAAGGAAAAGGAACTGTTGGATTCTGCTTTTGATATATTTTTGAAGATTGTTTCAATGAAAAGAATGGAGACCCTGGTAAGACTTCCTAATGTGGTTTGTAACACTTAGCATTGGTCGCTGCATTTTCTGATAAGCAAGATGACTTAGTGCACAGTGAAAGGTACTGTTAGGGGCTGACTTTCAGCTGTGACATGACATTCCACTTAGGCTGTAGTATGTCTCTGTTAATTGCTTGAATGTGACATGCCTTTTATATTGCTGAGAGACATGCCACCTGTTCCCAAATTGTTAGCCCTGTGTCGAGTGCTGCAGGAGATGCTTCCATTTGTCCATTCCATCATTCTATTCATTCTGACTTGGTTTGGAGAGGCAAAGAATTGATCTGCAGTATACTGCTTTACAGTTGCTTTACCTATTAGGAGGAAAGTATTCTTTTTTTTTAAACAGAATTAATCTTTTTATAATTACATTTAGAGATAGTTTCAACACTCGTTTTTTATAAGATTTTGAGTTCCAAAATTTTCTCCCTTCTTCCCTTCCCTTCCCCTCCCCAAGGACTCTGATATAGGTATACATGTGCAATCATGTTAAACATATTTCCGCATGAGTCATGTTGTGAAAGAAGAAACAGAACAAAAGGAGAAAACCACAAAGAAAAAAACAACAACAAAAAGAAAAAAAGAGCAAAGAGTATGTTTTGATCTGCATTCAGTCTCCATAGTTTTCTCTGGAAGTAGATAGCATTTTCCATCATCAGTCTTTTGGAATTGTCTTGAATCATTGTAATGCTGAGAAGAGGAAGAACATATTCTTTACTCACATTCTTTTATCCAGGGAAAACATCAAGCAATTTAAAAAAAAAAATCACATATAACTTTTGTCCCCATGAGTCAAATTCCCTAGAAAGTATAACCTTCAAATGATGTCTTGCATCCACATTTTGTACTTCAGTCTTTCTTAGCTGAAAGAGTTGCATCTAAGCAGAATGGGTTTCTAATGCTGATGCATGTAAATCTTCTCAGTTGAACATCGATTTCAGTTGTGAGAAACTTCATTAGTTGGTTTATACTTCAGGGGCTCTTAAACGTTTTCTACTCACGACCCCTTCAGCTCCTCTTAAACTGTGGGTCTCGACCCCACGTGGAGCCATGACCCACAGCTTAAGAAGTGTTGCCAGTTAATATGGCAAAATGTGGAATTATAGATGAGCCAACAAAGTAAAGGTCCACATGCTGAGTGTATTAAGAAGCACTGTTATAGATTGTGTAAATCAGTGAACTCATTCAATAGGCTCACTTCGTAGAATTTCCAGCTCCCCAAAGCCTTGCCTTTTAGCAACTATGTCTCACTTCCTCGACTCCCCACGCCCCTGTTCGATTTCAGCTACATTTTAAAAAGGAGCATTTTATTGATGCTTTTTGCTTTTATTACATTCATTCCCACTCCTCAATTGACCTCTTGCTCTAAGAACTGTATTCAAATAAATACTCATTGATTCTGGAAAGGGCACGTCAATTGACTGCCCCATTGTTTTGCTCATTGTCTCTGACTTTTTGCATCAAAATGCCCTTCCCTGGCCACCAAATGCCTGCACGTGTTATCTCCCCATGTTAACAATGGCAGCTCTTTGACGGCAGAGGTTGGCTCATTCATGTATTTGTATCCACAGGGCTTTACGTGGTTTTTGGCATGTAGTACACATTTGATATGTTTTTTCATTAATTCACGTACTCATCATTTTGTTTTTGATCTCCTAGGTAATATGCTTCAAAGTGGGATGTCTGGGTCAAAGGGTATGGACAACTTAGTGACTTCTTGCATAGTTTCAAATTGTTTTCCATAATGGTACCAATTCATAAATCGACCAACAGCATTTAACAGCTCTTTTGCCAGAGCTATACCACTAGAGAGGAGGAGAAAGGGGTGGGGAGAACTGAAGACAAGGTCATGCCATGACACATCCAGAGTGACCTCTGTTGTACAAAAAAATCACATCAATAGCCTTTTTTCTCCACAGCTTCTCCAGCCCTGACTGCCTCCATCTTTTAACATCCTTGTAACAAGCAGAATGTTTGCTGTATAAATAGCTAACCTTTGATTTAGAAAGATGTAGTTTCAAGTATTATCTCTGATATGTAGTGCTGTATGATAATAAGCAAGTCACTTAACTTGTCAACACCCTTAGCCAACTCTCTAAGGTTATAAATTGCCAAAGAATTGTTGATCTGCTTTCATAGAGGGAGTTTTCTTACCAGTAATTTTCTGTAACTGAGAAATCACAGGTTTGAACCGCAACCTCCCTCCCGCCTGCCCAAATCATCTTTGAATATTTTTGATTGGTATGAAATGAAACTTCAGGGTCATTTCATCTTGTATTTCTCCTATTATTAATGATTTGGAGCATTTTCCACATTTTACATTAGTTTATATGTCTGATTTTAAAAAAATGTTTCCTATCTTTTGGCTACTCATCTTTGAAAGAACGCCTCTTGGTCCTGTATCTTTGTGTCAATTTCTTATGTATCTTAGATAAGAGAGATATTTGATGCAAAGTTTTCCCCTCACTTGACAATTTCATATTTTAACTGCATTGATTTTGTTCAGGCAAAAGGTTTAACAATTTATTTGGTTGAAATAGTCTCTTTTATCTTTTATGATCACTTCTATTCTTTGTTTGGTTAAGAATTCTCCTAACTGTAGTTCTGAAAAATACCTTTTTGCATTCTCACCTCCAATATAATCTCTCTTATTCAGCCCACGTATCCATTTGGAGCATACTATGGCATATTGTGCAAGGTGTCGATCTATGTAAACCTATTTTTTTTTCAACCTGCTTTCCAGTTTTCCCAGTAGGTTTTGTTAAAAATAAAAAAGTCATTCCATTACTTGATGATTTTCAGTTTACTGAGTGCTAGGCTACTGTGTTTGCTTCTAGGTCAGGCTTGTCTAGTCTATCCACTGATATACTTGTCAAATTTTAAAACTGAACACCGAATAATTTGTTGATTATTTCTTTATAATATAATTTGAGATCTGGTAATGATATACGCCCCCCCTTCATTTTTTTTTCATTATATCTCTAGAGATTCAAAACTCTTTGCTCCTCCAAATGAGTTGTTACTGTATTATATAAAGAAACTCCATGTGTTTAGTAAAATGTTAACTCTATGAATTGCCTTAGATCAGGTCATTGTTTTTATTATTTTGGCATAGGTTAAGGATAAAAAAAGAATGGCTCATTTAAGCCTTGATTTCTTTAAAACATTTTGTAATTATATTTTTATAAAATCTGTGTGTCTTGGTAGAATAACACCCATGTAGTTTATTCAATTTGTATTTATTCTGAATGGACTTTCTTTATCATTTCCTCCTGTGTTTTCCAGTTGCTGTACAGTAACACTGATTTTTTTTTTGTTTACTTTGCATCCTGTCACTTTACTGAATTTGTTACTTTTTAATTTTCCTTTCTGATTCTCTGAGGTTAAAGTAAACAATCATGTAATCTGTAAATAAACGTGTTTTTGTATTTTCTACGCTTAGGTTGCTACCTTTTAATTTTCTTGACTTACTAGCATTGTTAGCATTTTTATTATTTTGTTAAATAATATTGAGAATAGGGAGTGTCCTTGATTTATCCCTCTACATATTGCAAAAGCTTCCAGTACCTCTCCATTGTAAATCGTGCTATGTCTTGGTTAACCATGATCTGGGTTAGCCACCTTGCCTCTCTGAAAGTGGTACAGAGTCATTTGTAAAATCCAGCATGAGATCCTCTTAACTACCTGCCCCCAGTTGTGCTATGGGGTTTCTTGTAAAGTTGTAACTTGTGTTTGGAACTAATCTATCACGGAACCTTGGCCCTGCAGTCCCCTTCACTATCTCAGCTGAGAACATTGCCTCATATTTAGCTAGAAAAAGTGAGGCCATTTATTGAAAACTCCATCTGCTCCCCACCTCCTCACTTCATATCACTCATATGCCTTCCTCCACCATCTCCTCCATCACATTTATCTTACACGAAGAGATGGCTTTTCTCCTTGCCAGGGCAAATGCCTCGAACTGCCCAAGTAACGCATGAAATGGTGCATCCTGTCTTCTCCAGAAGGTTGTCCTCTCTGTTATCCCCACTCTCTTATTTATTTCCTTTCTCTCCTTATGTATGACCAAGTGATTTCCTGCTGGCTATAAACATAACCATACCCCCCCCCCCCCCATACTCAAATGAAACCCTTGCTTGAATCCCTGCTACCTATCATATTTTACCTTTTCTGTCTTTTGTGATTAAACTACCTGACGAAGTCATCTGCAATTGATGCCTCTACTTCCTTTCCTTTCATTCTTTGCTTAACTCCCTACAGTATGGCTTCTGCAAATACTCCTCGGTTTCCTTTGCTGTCTTCATCTAGGTCATGCCTACTATTAGTAGGTATTCCCCAGGGATCTCTCCTGGACCTTCTCCTCTTTTCCCTATATGCTATTTTGCTTGGTGATCTCATCAGCTTCTGTTTACCTGCTGATGATTCAAAGGTTAATTTATTCAGTTCTATCTCTCATCTAATCTTCAGATTCACATCACCAACTGCATATTGAACATCTTGAAATGAATTTCCATAAACATTTTAAACTCTTCATGTTCAAAACTGAAATCATCATCTTTTCTCAAAAATCTCCCCTCCTTCTGAACCAGACTGATTCCCTCTTTTCCTTTTCGTGGTGTTTGCATTTCCTTCTATGCCAGCGTCTAGTGGAATTGGGTCTTGTCTTCCATGTTTCCAAGAGGATGGCACTCACCTATGTTGTCTGCTTCTCTTTGCATATGTGTGTATAGCTAGAAAAAAAAATGGTGGCAATTGCTGCTGTTTAAGTTCATGGAGAATGTTTTTTTTAAATGATTTTAAAATTTCTTTTTTTTACAAACCAAAATCCATTGTCTTTGCTTCTAACCTCCCTCTCCTCTATCAAGAAAGCAAGAAAAATAAAATCCCTGTTGTGAATATATATATATATATATATATGTATGTATATGTATATGTATATATGTATATAGTCAGGCAAAACAAATTCCCACATTGACCATGTCCAAAAACCTACCCATAAAGCAATAATTTTCAAATCCATTTGGTACTAGTTAAGAAATTGGGACATTGATTAGTGGAATATATTAAATACAAAATATATAGAAGCAAACAAGTACAGTAGCCTGATGCTTGACAAAGTCAAAGAGACAAATCCCAGCTATTGAGGTAGGAATGCCCTGTCTGACAAAAACTACTGGGAAAGCTAAAAACCAATCTGAAAGAAACTAGGTTTAGACTAGTTGTTCACACTATATACCAAGACAAAATCCAAATGGGTACAGGGTAGACAAAAAGGGTATCATTATAAACAAATTAGTGGAGCTTAGAAGAAATATCCTGTCACATCTATGGGAAGGGGGAGAGTTCATCACCAAACGAGATAGAGAGGAACACAAAAGTTAAAGTGCACAATTTTGTTTGTATAAATTAAAATTTTCTTGCACAAACAACCAATGCAAATAAAATCAGAAGAGAAATGGGAAAATGGGGAAAAATTTGCTGCAACTTTCTCTGATAAATATCTTATTTCTAAGAAATGTAGGGAAATGATAAGATTAAGAGCCATTACCCATTCAATAAATGGTCAGAGGATATGAATAGGCAGTTTTCAGAGGAATTAATCCAAGGTGTAAATATAGATTTGGATATATAGATATAGCAGTGCTCCAAATAATTAATAGAGAAGTACAAACTAAAATAACTTTTACGGTTCTGCCTCCTATTTATTACATTGGCAAAAGAAAAATGAAAAATGCTGGAGAGTCTGAGAGAAAACAGGTACATTAGTGTACTATTTGGGGAGCTGTGAACTGGTCCATCTGGACCATTCTGTTAGGGAACTTGAAGATATGTTTAAAATATGTTTAAAAATTGAATTTGCATACCCATGATCCAGTGATATCACTACTATGTCCATATTCCTAAAGAGATCAATGAAAGATGAAAAGGACTCAAATGTCCAAAAACATTTAGAACACCTCACCAAAGAATTGGAAAATGAAGGGGTGCCCAGAAACTCGGAGAAGACTGAACATGTTATGAGATATGACTGTGATAGAATACTACTGTGCTATAAGAAATTATGAAAGAGAAAGTTGTAGAGAAACTTGAGTACACTTGAGTGAAATACCTGGAAGCATGTTTCTGAGGCCCAAACCTATATTGAGTAAAAGAAGCTAGACGTGAAATCCAAAAATAGTTTGACTTTTTTTCAAATTCAAGCTAGAAATACAAAAGATATAGTATGCACAGAAGATGGGGAAGGACACACCTCAGGTCCCATAACCTCTAGGGATTGGAACAGACTGTGTGACCTATACTTCTCATATATCCAGCTTGGTCAATTTCATCAGCACCCCATACTAGACCACTCAATATAAAAATGGCAGAATTCCACTGGGGTCTTAGAATAGAGTCTTTCCATAGTCATTGAGATAATGCCCATTACAATAAATATCCAATGGATTGTGCAGTAGATAGAAAGCAGCTGATTCCCAAGCAACTCTGAAACTATGACCGTCAGTGGGCCTCATCTCCAGGAGGGAACTTGTAACTCTTCCCCAACCAATGCAGCACAATTGTTGGTGGCTGGAAAACCACCAATGGCAAAAGATTCCTTTGTTGGGAAGTCCAAAAATAGGCCATCCCTTCTGAGGGCTGTGGTTGACCCTGTCCCTGAGGAACTGGGGTCAGATACAAATGTCCATAGCCCTTGCAGAGAATGCTGGGAGATGCTAATCAAAGGACAAGAATCTTGTGCCACTTCCTTTGTTTTCTTGTATTCTCAGTGACTAGCACAGGGCCTGGCCTATCAGATGTGCTCAATAACTAAATGACTGGTATCTTCTCAGTGTAGAAAGGATGAGGGAGTCCAAAATTGGGTTTTTATATGCAGCAATGACTACTTAGACTCTCCCTGCCCTAGAGCCAAGTATGTTACATTTCATTCTTCTCACAGGGATCTTTGGCACCCTTTGGTACCTAGTCTCTATTCTGTTGCCACAAGTGCCCACCTGTTTTACTCCCGTAGAAAGTGCAAGATCTTCATAAGAATCATCTGCACCTCCCTTCCATTTAACCACTTAAGTCTTCTTGTCTTTTACAAAAAAAAATTCACTTCAGGAGCCAAGATGGCAGAGTAAAAGCAGTGACTTGCTTGAGCTCTCCCCCAAACCCCTCCAGATACCTGTAAAAAATGGTTCTAAACAAATTCTAAAGCAGCAGAACCCACAAAAAGACAGAGTAAAACAAATTTCTAGCCCAAGACAACCTGGATGGTTGATCAGAAAGGTATATCGAGCTGGGCAGGAAGAGGAGCGCAGTTTGGCATGGGCACGCAGGCCGCAGCAAACCTGGAGCACGCCTCAGGGGACTGAATTGCAGGCAGCTATGGCCGTGTCCAGACTTCTCAACCCATGAACACCAAAGACAACTTAGAAGGTCAGTGAGATAAATCTGTTTCTGTGGTGGTGAGAGAGAGGCACAGGGTCCCAGCCCCATTCCCCAAGCACGGCCCTGGGGTGGTGGTTGCTTCCTGAGCTTCTGGCCCACAGACTGGAGGGAAATGAAGGGGCTGATCAGAGGGGGATTGCAGGGATCTCTGCTGGTGCAGGATTCTCTTACTTTGCCCCTGCTTGGATCTGGACCACAATTCTGGGTGGCGGTCCTGTGGTGAGGAGGAGTACTGGCGCAGTGGAGCTTGTAGTGGCTGTGGAGAGGAAATCCTTCTTACAGTTCCAGGACAGGAAAGAGTGCTTATGGTCACTCATAGAGCAGAGCACAGACCAGGATAGGAGTAAACACCTCGCTCTTGATGATAGCACCTTGGAAGAACTGAAAATTTACAGGTCCCTAGAAGTATCTCTGAAAACAGCTGCACAAAACCCCTGAAGCTTGGGACAGTACATTCTCCACACTGGAAACAGACCCCTACCTTAACAAAGAGTTTATAACTCAAGTAATTGGCCAGGATCATGAGCAAGCAGCACAACAAGAGTCAGACTATATTATCTTACTTTGGTGACAAAAAAGATCAAAACGTACAACCAGAGGAAGACGACGAAGCCAAAGCTCCTACATCCAAAGCCTGCAAGAAAAATATGAATTGATCCCAGACCATGGAAGAGCTCAAAAAAGATTTTGAGAAGCAAGTAAGAGAAGTAGAGGAAAAACTGAGAGTGATGCTAAAGAAGACCCAAAAAAATACTGAAGAAAATAACACCTTAAAAAATAGCCTAACCCAAATGGCAAAAGAGGTCCAAAAAGCCATGCCCTAAAAAGCAAAATTGGCCAAATGGAAAAGGAAGTCCAAAAGCTTACTGAAGAAAATACTTCCTTAAAAATTAGAATAGAGCAATTGGAAGCTAGTGACTTTATGAGAAATCAAGACACTGTAAAACAAATCCAAAAGAATGAAAAATTAGAAAACAATGTGAAAAATGTCATTGGAAAAACAACTGACCTGAAAAATAGGTCAAGGAGAGAGAATTTAAAAATTATTGGACTATCTGAAAGCCATGGTCAAAAAAAGAGCCTAGACATCATCTTTCAAGAAATGATCAAGGAAAACTGCCCTGATATTTTACAACCAGAGGGCAAAATAGAAATGGAAAGAATCCACCAATCTCCTCCTGAAAGAGATCCCCAAAGGAAAACTCCTAGGAATATTGTAGCCAAATTCCAGAGTTCCCAGGTCAAGGAGAAAATATTATAAGCAGCTAGAAAGAAACAATTCAAGTATTGTGGAAACACAATCAGGATAACACAAGATTTAGCTGCTTCTACATTAAGAGTCCGGAGGGCATGGAATATAATATTCTGAAGGGCAAAGGAGATAGTATTACAACCAAGAATCACCTACCCAGCAAAACTGAGTATAATCCTTTAGGGGAAAAATGGTCATTCAGTGAAATAGAGGACTTTCAAAAAAAATTCATTTCAAAGATGAATGAGAACAAATGTAGAAGGGGATTAGGGTCACAGCTTAGATAACTTCCTATACGTGGTGTTACCTGGGCATACATAGGTGTACCCTACTGGTGTGGCAATCACATGCAGCATTGGATCCAGGGTCACTGTGGCTCAAGGTTCTGGGTCTAGGGACTCTACCACTTGTGCCTACAACTGAAAAGGACAAATAAGAGATGAAAAATTCAAATCTCATTAGGCTACAGGGCATTAAAGGGAGAGGGGGGTTAACACTTAGCTCAGTTCAGGTGCCTATGCTTTAAGTAAACAGAGCCTTTACCCCCTGGACTCTGAGAAAGAGAGAACAACTGCCCCAGCCTGGCAGTTTTAACAATGCAGCCCATTCCAGCTTACACAGCCATTGGAAAGGGGCTGCTCTCACAGCACAGGGAAGTGTCACATCAACTCCCAAAAGCAGGTCCCTCTACCTCCCACATAGGTGCCTCCATCTCAAATGATCCAAGCATACACCAAAGCCTGAATACATTCAGTTGCACTCATAAGATCCACAGAGAGTAATCATGGTAATGCCATCATATCATTTTCCCCACCCCTAACCATGCCTTCTATGGAACAAGAGAATGGAGAAAGCATGAATCATATAAAATATGCCCCACAGCCCCCAATGTTACCACCTACCTTACCCCTAACCCCTATACACACATCTAGTAAGATGCTAGCAAATTCAAAGTGGGCCATGCACATTGACTGACTAAAGGTCCTGTTGTATTTTTATGACCTGCAGTGGAATCATAAAGTGCCTCCCAGTACCTGGAGTGGGTGCATCACATTGGAGTGAAGTTCAGTAATTTGTCTCTCCCTGGAGTTGTCCCAGGGTCCTTTTCCTAGTCGAGTTTTCAGGGCTCCTTCTGGAAATACATCATGACAGAAGGGAAAGGATGTGAGGCCCCAGACCTACCTCAACATAGGCTTTTTGAACTGTCTGGAATGACTTACCTGGCTTTCCCTGAGCTTCCTAGAGTGTCATGTAAAGGCAGTCATTATTTCTGCCTATTATTATATTGTTTCATGCTTGAATTCACACATGTCAAAGTTCCTCAGCATTATGGTGATAAATACAGAAGGGAGAAGAGAGGGCATAGCTAGTGCCTGAGTGTAAAATGCTGATGCTAACTAAGATGTCTGATCCTGCTGTTTGTGTTCAAGTTCAGAAGAAAGAGAGTATGTGTACATTTCTGCATATGCCCTTTGTGGAGGGGCAGAGTCTGCATGGGAGCCCTTTTGCTGCCAATGTCCTGAAGCACATCCCTTCCTTCTAGAAACTGGCTAAATGCAAAGAAAGACCAGTTTGCTCAGAAGACTTAATGTTCTCTTTCGAGACTGGGCCATTCATGATGGTGTGCATTTACATGTGAATTTAATTGATTAGTCTGTATTCTTTTTTTCTCTTGATTTTTTTCTCCAATAGAATGTAAGATCTTTGAGGGTAGGGGTGATTTTTCATTTTTGTCTTTGTAAACCCAGTGTCTAGCACAGTTACTTGGTTCATAGTAGGTGCTTATCAAGTTGAATTGGATTAAATTAAGTAAGTAGCATTCACTAATATCTATGAAAATTTTCAGAAATGTCACTATTTGAATACTGATGCTGGGTTCTCATCCCCTCTGATCCATTCTGTGCATAACTATCAGATTAAAATTCCTAAAACTCTATTCTAACTCTATCATTCCCCTGCTCAAAAGGTTCTGGTAAGTGACTTGGCATTCATTATTTAGGAAAAAAGTCTAACTTCTTAGCTTGGTATTCCAGGCCCTTCATGAACTAACTCTAAGATCTCATCCTTACTTCCCACTGCTGGCCTACATAATCCCTCTGCTCTGAGGCCAGCTGGTTTCCTCTGTCATCTCCTGTGTCTGGCCTTTCTTACCTTTATGCTTTTTGCTCATGACATTCCATTTGTGTGGAGTGCCTTTCCCATTCCCAATCTCTCCAGCCTATTCAAATCACTTGTCAACATCCTACTCAAATCTTCTGCCTTCATGAAGCTATTATTCCTGTTTACATCAGCCAACAGTGCCCCCTCCATCTCCTGAATTCCTAGAGCACTTCTGACCTCTACCACTCATTGGCACTGACCATACACTCCCTTGTGCTGTATATTATTTATGTGTGCAGCATTGCCCCAGTTAGTTCTGAGATTTTCAAAAGCAGAGAACATAGGCTTTTCCCCCTTGCATTCCCCACCTCACCTAACACCATCCCTTGCACATAAACCTTGAACAAATATTTGAATGAGTGAAATACGCTCACAGTCCTGGATTTTCAGAAAGACTTCAGAAAATCATTATTTTTCCTGTAGCTCCAAATGTCCTTGAGTGTCCTTAAAAGTTGAATATCTTTAGTGCACACTATGGCTGTAAGGATTGACTCGTAATGCTTTGGGTTTCTTTCAAAACCACTGTATGGCTTCGGTTTCCCTTTGAACTCAGGAGGATGCACCGATGTGCTTCCCATTCCTTCCTCCCCACCACCCCCCACCTCTGTCTTCTTTGGATACAGGGCTAAAGCAAAGTTTCTTCTCAGCTGAAGCTAGGGAACCAGGAATCTGCCACCTGAATGCTCCCCGCTGGGTGGCCTCAAGCAGCAACAAACCAAAAGCCTTTGCTAACTCAGAAGCACTTGAAAAGGGAAGCAGGGAACATTTGCTTGTTCCAGGGGAAACAGAGGACCCAGAGAGTGCCCTCGGAATACTGAGGCAGTGTGTGCTTAGCACTCTAGACTTAGAATTGAAAGGGACCTTGGAGATAGTTTAGTTCAGTGCCCTCATTTTATGGACAAAGAAAGTGAATTACAGAGAGGTGAAGTCATTTGCCTAAGGTTTAATAGTTAGCAAGTGGCAGAGCCTGAGACTTGAGCTGTTCCTGGTACTGAAAGGCTCTCCCTTCTCTCTGCTTCGCAGCTTCCCTGACTTCTTCCATGAGAAGCCTTTCCTAGTCCTCCTTAATTTTAGTATCTTCACTCTGAGACCAGCCCCAATTTTTCCTTTATGACCTGTATCCCTTTTATACCTAGTTGTATTCTCTATTCTATGTGTTCTTTATCTTGTTTCTACAACATACATGTTTGTATGTTCTCTGCCCTATCATTCCATGAGCTCTCTGGGATCAGTGACTGTCTTTTGCCTTTATTTACGGCCCCAGTGCCTAGCACAGTGGCTGGCATGTTATACGCATTTAAATGCTAGTTGATTGACTGAATTTATACTTCATCACCCACCTTGCCCCCTTGACTATATCTTTGCCTTTTTGTATCTCCAGTGCTTAGTACAATGCCTGACACATATTAGGTGCTTAATAAATGCTTGTTGACCTGCCAGCCCCTCCCTATAGGACTATGCAACCAGTGGACCAAGTATACCTATACATCAAAGGTTGACATCTAATGTCAGCTTATCCACACTATCTATTCCCTACTAGTGCCCCAGAGTTCATAACTAGGAGAAAAACAATTTATACCTTAAAGTTACTACGTAGTGTATTTTATACATACATATGTAAATAGAGAGAGTCACCATGAAGTAGTGGATAGAGCCAACCTCTAAGTCAGAATAAATTGAATTCAAATCCCACCTTGGGAACATACTATCTGTATGATCCTGTTCTAGTCACTTAACCTTTTAGTACCCCAGGCAGTTTTCTAAGACTACACAAGTTGCTTCTTTGCTTTGGTAGAGGGATGTCCCTCCCATTGGGAGTTCTCTGCCCATATGAAATCACAATTCCAAGTCAAAAGAAAAATCTCTTCCTCTCTCACTTTGTGTATATGTGTATCTGTATGCATGTGTGTAGATCTCTCTATAGATAGGTATAGCTTTAGATATGACTGTAGTGTTGTCTATAGAAATATCTACATATTTATATATGTACACATATATACACAAGGGCACACACCCTTGGTGATAAAGTTAAAGAATCCCATCAAGGTTTTTTCATTGCCTTTATAAAACAGGATGGACCACTCCCTTGGAAATGATGCCCCATTTTTATAACCAGAAGCTTGCCTGACCAAATTCTGTCATTTGAGATGTAGGTCAGAGTTAATGAGAATTGTCCTTGTCCTGATTAGGCCCAGGTGCAGTTGGCCAGGTGAAATGGTATGTGGGATGTATCTCTGTAGCTCCAACAAGATCAAAATACTTCCTTGGGGAATTTGAGCAAGAACGTTGGAGAGTATCTAAACCACTTGGGTAGATTAAGTTCCCAAGATCCACACAGCCACTGTGGAGAGACTAACCACACAGAATACAGAACTGACCAAAGGAAAACATCATTAGACTTTTGCTTCATAGGAATGCAGAAATTAAGATCATCATTAAATGACAGCCTTAGGGATTTCATTGTGGCAATCATGTCTGAATAGAAGCTCTGCTTATGAGGCTTTGGGGACTTGGAGTGAGAGGAAGAGGTGGGATCATTTATCCTTTATGACCCTCAATTTCCTTGTCTGGAAAACCCTGACACTAGTAGCTCCTACCTCCTGGGGTTTGAGGTTCAAAGATATAATATATATCAAGCATAGAGGCAGCTAGTGGTGTGGTGAATAGAGTGGTGGACTTGGAGTCAGGAAGACCTGGGTTCAGACAATCTCAGATGCTTATTAGCTGTTGGAGTCTGGGGTCAAGTCACTTACCCATCATTCTGCCTTGGTTTTCTTATTTGTAAAATAGGGATAAAACTATCATCAGCCACCCAGGGTTGTTGTAAAGATCAAATGAGATGATATTTTAAAAGCCCATGCAACATAATTGTTGTTTTCTAAATCATTGTTAAAAACTGTTCACAAAGGGGCAGCTATGTGGCACAGTGGATAGACCACCAGCCCTGGATTTAGGAGGACCTGAGTTCACATTCGGCCTCAGAATAACATTTACTAGCTGTGTGACCCTGGACAAGTCGCTTAACCCCATTGCCTAGCCAAAAAACAAAAACAAAAACAAAAACTGTTCACAAGCATCATTTCATCATTTTCACTAATAAGCAGTAGTAGTATTTGAACTAAACTGAGAGTGTGGCGTTTTCTGCCTCATCGATCATAAACCACTCCAAATGAACCAACTCTTGGTACTTGAAGGCTCAATGGTTCTGCTCATTTTTGACTCAATATTCAAACATTTCCCTTTCATTTTGCTCTTTAATACCAAAGTTTGAGTTTCTTTTTCTTGGATCCATAAAGTATACATCATGATGAATTCTAATCATGGCTTGTGCTCTCTTAGAAACTGTACAAATTTATAATTTCCATATGATCTCCTTGAGCTTTTCTTCCCCTGCTGAATAACCCTACTCCTAAGCATCCCGGGAAACAAGACTTTTCTTTGCATATCTTTTTTTTTTTGTATTATGTATATGTGCCAAAAGAGATTTGCTAAGTACCAGTGTGCCTATAACACAACCCCTCCAAAGGGAATGCCTGACTTCCTTAATTCTCCATAAAATGTTAGCCCAAATAAAATCTTTTTCAAAGTATGAAAAGCATCTTTGAAAGATTAGTTGGAGGATATTGTGAAAGTGAGGAAACAACCTGGTGATTCAGCTGAATTATATTAAAAAAATATATCAGTAAAAGATGAGCATCCCAGGTAATAGCAGAACTCATATAAGCAGTGCACAGTCAAAATAACACTGCTCATTTGCATGCTTTGTAAAAAGTACATTCACCTAATACACGAATGCTGAAACTTTCTTGTTAGTATATCAAAGAACAAGGATCTTTGCTTTAAGGTGACATCTCAGAGGTATGTGTTTTGTTATATTTTGGTTAGTACCTTTTTAATATCTTGTTTTTATTGATGACTTGTTTTATGTCACATTCATTTGTTAATAATTCCTGTTCCCCATCCAACAAATATTTTTAAAAGAAATGTTAAACAGCAGTTAGGCAAAAGTAAAGAACAGATTCAGACTTTCTGACAGTACTGTTCAATCAAGATTTTCTTCAGATTAAGCAACATTTATCTGCCAGGCACTGTGCCGGGTATTCACCCCTGCTTTAAAGATGTTTATATTCTAATGTAGGAGATTCTATGGGTGTATACAAAATGTATGCAGTGGTGCATACAAAACCCATTTCACATAGAGAGGAGGCTGTGAAGACGTAGAATAGAAGTCACTTGCAACTGGGGATGGGGGTGTGGTGAGAGGTGAGGGAAGGCTTCCAGTGGTAGGAATTTCAGCTGAGTCTTGAAGGAAACCTGAGATTTCAAGACAGTCCAATGTAAAGGTGAGGATACTGGAGAACAGAGTGTCACATGTCTGAAAAATCCAGTAAGTCAGCTTAAGATGCCTAGAGGGCAATCATGAGCCAAATAGAAGAGTTGATATTTGATCCTAGAATTAATAAGGAGTGTAGTAGGTGACCTGTTCAGTGTTATGATTTCTGAAAAATCACTTTGGTACCTCTATAGGGGATGGATTTAAATGAGGAGAGATTTGAGGCACAGTGACCAATGAGGAGACTATTGTAGTAATCTTAGTGAAGGGTGATGAGGACCCAAACTAGGGTGGTGGCTGTGTGGGTGCAGAGAAGGGATTGTATGCAAGTGATGTTGTATAGATACAAATGAGAAAACTATGTCAAATTACTGGATAAATGGAGTAAGTGTGAGGAGATAAGAATAACATGGAGGTTGAGAGACCAGCTGACTGAAGGATGGTGCTGCCCTCAACTGTAATAGGAAAGTTCAGAAGAGGGGTGGGTTTGAGGGGGGTGGATATGAATTATGTTTGGAACATTTTGAATTTTGGTGCAACTAAGACACTCAGTTTGAAATATCCTGTGGGTAATAGGTGTAATATTCCATATCTATCACTGTTTTTTTTCACAACTCTTCTCATAGTCAAACATGGTCATTATAATAACCCAGCATCCAGTTGGGATTTCTTTGATTGAATATCTATTTACGTTGTGGTTATGTTCTTGGTTTAGCTTATTCATTCTCGATCAGTTCGTGTAAGTCTTCCCATGCTATTTTGAATTCTTCATGTTTGTTGTTTGGGAGATATTTAATGGGAACATGATAGTTGTTTTCTGATAGCTGGAGGGGTTGCCACATGGAATAGGGAATAGACACTGCTTGACTCTAGAGGGCAGCACTAGTAGCTACAGATGGGGCAACTTTCTACCTGATCAGCCCTGGTTCCTGTGAACTCTCTATGGAAATTGATTACACATTCCATTAACCTCATCTCCAAAGACACCTTTCCTCCTTCATTTCAGCCGCAAAACAGATTCTCAGACATTAAACTTTTATATGGCCTTAACAAAACTCAAGTTGGAGACACCTTCAGAATTCAGAGGTCTTATATTCTTCTCTCAGATTGCAACCTGGAATTCATATCTATTTTATTCATTTCACTTAAACAAATATTTATTGTGTCTACTCCTATGAGGTGCTCTGCTAGTCACTTGAGTTGCAAAGACAGAAACAAAAAGCAAGCAAACCCTGCCCTCGAGGAGCTTAAATTCTACTGTGAGGCACAATAAGTAAAAAAGCTACCTAAGTGGTAGACCTAGAAAAGCTTCTTTGGTTAGCTGAGCCCTTCAGGAAGCCAAGGGTCCTAAGAGATAGAGGTGAGAGGGGTAGAATTCAAAGGGACAGAGGTAGATTAAGGAATTCCCAATTTGAGGAACACCACATTGATCTGTTTGACAAGAATGGTGGTTGAATTCAAGGGAATGATTTATTTTTTAAAAAGATTCTGATTCTTTTGATGCATACAAAGAGCATTTCCATATTCACAGAAGAACACAAAAAGAGGATTGTATATGAAATCATGAATCTCTGTCATATTCCTTTTTTATAAAAAAATTATGTAATAAATTCTACACATTTTCAAAACTGTCTTGCTTCTCTATTACTCCTTGTTTTCTTCTGTGCATTTCTAAAAAAATGTTTCAATAACTCACTTTTTTTATCAGTAATGCTCTCCTTTTCTAACCCCCCATTTAAAAAACATATTAAATAAGTGCCATCAAACAAAATGGCCACACAATGATCAGGTCCAAAAATTGTCTCTTTCTGTACCTTGTGGGTGTCGACTCTGTTTCAGAAAGTGAGCCCCATGATTCATCATAAGTCTTCTAGAGACATGATTGGTCATTCCTATAGCAAATTACAGAAGTCTTTCTTTTATTATTTTTATCTTATTATTTATTTATCTTTAGTTTTCAACATTCACTTCCATAAGACTTTAAGTTCCAAATTTTCCTCCATCCCTCCCCTACCCCCACCCCAAAATGGTATGCAATTTGATAAAGGCTCTACATATACATTCATATTAAACCTATTTTCACATTAGTCATGTTGTGAAGAAGAATGAGAACCAATGGGAGGAACCACAAGAAAGAAGAAACAAAAAAAAAAGAGAGAGAGAGCAAATAATATGCTTCGATCTGCATTCAGACTCCATAGTTCTTTTTCTGGATATGGATAGCATTTTCCATCATGAGTCTTTTGGAATTGTTTTAGATCCTTGCATTGCTGAGAAGAGCTAAGTCTATCAAAGTCAGTCATCACACAGTGTGGCTGTTACTGTGTACAATGTTCTCCTGGTTCTGCTCACTTCACTCAGCATTGGTTCGTGTAAGTCTTTTCACATTTTTCTGAAATCCACCTGCTCATCATTTCTTATAGCACAACAGTATTCCATTACATTCATGTACCACAACTTGTTCAGTCATTCCCCAATTGATGGACATCCCCTCAATTTCCAATTCTTGCCCACCACAAAAAGAGCTGCTATAAATATTTTTGTATATGTGGGTCCTTTTTCCATTTGTATAATCTCTTTGGGATACAGACCTAGAAGTGGTATTACCAGATCAAAGAGTAGGCACAGTTTTATAGTCCTTTGGGCATAGTTCCAAATTACTCTCCGGAATGGTTAGATCAGTTCACAACTCCACCAACAATGCATTAGTGTTCCAATTTTCCCACATCTCCAACATTTATCATTTTTCTGTTTTGTCATGTCAGCCAATCTGATAGGTGTGATGTGGTACCTCAGAGTTGTTTTGATTTGCATTTCTCCAATCAATAGTGATTTAGAGCATTTTTTCATGTGATTATAGATAGCTTTAATTTCTTCCTCTGAGGACTGCCTGTTCATATCCCTTGACCATTTCTCAGTTGGGGAATGACTTATATTCTAATAAATATGACTCAGTTCTCTATATATTTTAGGAATGAGACGTTTATCAGAGACACTGGTTATAAAAATTGTTTCCCAGGTTTCTGCTTCCCTTCTAATCTTGGTTGCATTGACTTTGTTTGTGCAAAAACTTTTCAATTTAATATAATCAAAATTATCCATTTTCCATTTCATAATGTTCTCTATCTCCTGTTTGGTCATAAATTCTTCTGTTCTCCATAAAACCGACAGGCAAACTATTCCTTGCTCTCCCAGTTTGCTTATAGTATCAACCTTTATATCTAAATCATGTGCCCATTTTGACTTTATCTTGGTTAAAGTCTTTCAAATTTGTATTTCTTTACAAGGTTGCCCTTCTTGTATAAATTGTTCTCCTGCTTCTACTCATTTCGCTCAGCATTAATTTGAACTACCCAGGATTCTGTGTATCCATCTCCTTGTCATTTCTTATAGCACAATAGTATTCTATTGCATTCATATACCATGAATTGTTCATCCACTCCCCATTTTATGGGTGTCCCCTAGGTTCTAGGTCTTGCTGTTCTCTTTTCTTCCTCTTTTCAAACCTACAGGGTGGATGTGAGATGTTGTAGAGATGGGATAGTCAAGTTTGGGTATCTAATTAGACATGTGCTGTGAGGGAAAAGGAAGAGTCAGAAATGATTGTGCAGCTGCAAACCTGGGTAATTGTAAGGACATTGGTGCCCTCAGCAGAAGTAAAGAAGTTTGGAAAGAAGGGTAGGTCGAGGTGAAAAGATAATGAGCTCTGTCTTGCACATGTTAGGTTTGAAATGCCTTTGGGACGTACAAGTACCTATGTCAAATAGGCAGATATATGGCATTGAAGAATTTAAACACATAAGAGAGATTAGGGCTGCATATATAGATTGGAGAGTCATGTATAGAGATGATAATTGAACCCACTTTAAGTGATGAGAATAATAAGGAAGTATGGAGAGAGAAGAGAAGGGGGCTCAGAGTAGGGTCATAGAGGACACAGATCTTGATACTGAAAAAGATGAATGAAAAAGAATGGGTAGACATTTATGAGGAAAGCCAGGAGCAAGTAGTGTCAGAAAGGCTCAGGGAGGCCAGAGGATCTAAAAGGAGATGGGAGTCATCTATGTCAAAAGCTGTAGAGAGGTCAAGGAGGATAAGCACTGTGAAAAGGCAATAAGTGAAAAGATAGTGGGGCACCTTGGAGAGACCATTTGTAATTGAGTGATGGGGTCAGAAGTCAGCTTGCAGGGTGTTGAAAATGGAGCTGGGGATAGAGGTGAGAGTAAGGAAATGGCACTAACAAGTATAGACAGCTTTTTGATGAGTTTTGCAGTGAAACGAAAGAAGGCTGTGAGACAGTAGTTTAGAGTTATGGTAGGGTTAAGTAAAGGTTTATTAAGGATAGGGGAGACCAGGGCAAGTTTGTATACAGTGAGAAGGGAGACAGTATACAGACTGAGCATGAGAGAAAATACAAGTTGGAAGAGCCAAGTTTCTGAAAGAGATGGAAAGAGTTGTTATCAAGGGCACAAATAGAAAACTTGGCCTTGGCAGGGCTAGAGGTCACCTCTTCATCAGACACTGGAGCAAAGGCTGAAGAAAATGGGGGGCAGTGTAGAGGGGTGGAGAAGAGAGAGCTCTTGACAGGCTATTTCTCAGTGAGAAGAAGGCCAAGTTCTCTGCTGAGAGTGCATAAAGGTCAGTGCAGTAGGTTTACCTGTAGAGTTGAGGTGTGGAGGATTGTAATGACCTTTCTATCCAGGAAGAAAAAAGGATTGTTGGCCAAAGATGAGATGAGGTGATGTAAATCTGTAGTGGCTCACATTTGCTTGTGTGACTTGTTGTTTTGTAAGTTGTGAGTAGTTAGAATTCAAGGAGAAAAGAAATTATATGGTGAAGAATGGCATGTGGTTGAAATGTTAACTTCCAGGGTCAAGACTGAGAAGGGAGAAAAGTAAGGCAGAGTATGGGGTTTGGATTGGTAACATAAGGTATGAATTTACCATTTAAACCCCCCATTTCACTGGCAGATTGCATCGCCAGGGGTTGGATGGTACTCCCCTAAGAGTTGGGGGTAACTCTGGGAGGTTTAGGTGTAGCTATCATTTTTCTATTTTTTTCAAAATGGCTTCTCCCACAAAGTTCTTAGCATCATCACTTATTTTATCTTCCTTCTGCCTCATCACAATCCTTTGTCTTCTTCATTCTAAGTAATTTCTTACCAATTCTTTTAATCCTGCTTCTTCCCACCTCCTGAGGACCTAGATCAAGCATTCATCCCCTCTTAAAATTTGTATTAATTTTTTAAAATAAGTTTTTATTGATATCTTCTGTTTCTTACATCACCATAACATCCCAAATGTCCCCTTCCCCCACCCCTAGAGAATCATCCTATGTAACATGGTATTTTTAGAGAGGAAAAATGAATCAGCACAACTGGTCAATGCATTGGAAAAAGTCTGAAAACCTGTGTAATGTGTAATGTCTATGGACCTCCCACCTCCACAAAGGAGTGAGTTGGGAGTATCTTCTCATGTTTTTTCATTCAAGTCCTTCTTGATCTTTATTAATTTGTTACAGTTACTTTTGGTTTCATTTTGTGTGGTTGTTCTTTATGTGGGTAAAGAAACTGTGCTGAGCCACCAGTCCATAACAAACAGGAAGCCACCACTGTAAACAGATGAGCTGATAAGCTCAGAACCCAACCAGGTAAACGATCACCCTGCCCATTGCCGCTAAATCAGTACCAAGGACAGTCAAAAAGAACCTTAGGGCTGAAATCAGAAGACCTTGGTTCCAATTCCGGTTCTGTCACTTTTTTGTGATCTTTCCATGATTTTCTGTGTTCGCCACACCCATCATTTCTTACAACACAGTAATATTACAATTATGTACCACAATGTGTTAGCAACTCCCCAGTTGACGGACTTCTAATTTGTTTCCTATTCTCAGCTATCACAAAAAGTACTGCCATAAATGTTTTGGAGTATGTGGCAGAGTTTTTCTTAACCATGGCTTCTTTGGGGTTGAAACCAAGTAATGGAGTTTCTGCATCAAAGGACATGGACATTTTAGTGACTGCATTTCCATCATTCCAAATTGTTTTTCAAAATGCCCATACCATTTTATACCTCCTCCAACAATGTATTAGTGTGTTTATTTTCTGACAACCCCTCTATCTTTAACTTGCTGTCATTTTGGTTGATTTTTACCAATTTCCAGAGTATAAGGTGAAACCTTAGGGTTGTGATGATTTGCATTACTTTCTCCTATCATTAGTGATTTTGAGTGCTATTTTATATGGTTGTGAATACTTTGAAATTCTTCTTTTGAGAAGTGATTGTTTATACTCTTTGAGCACTTATCTATTGGGGAATGGCATATATTATGTATATGTGGGGTGTATGTCTTGGATGCCTAACCCTAATCAGAAAAATTTGATGCTAAAATATTTTCCTATTTGACCACTTCCCTTTTTATCCTTGGGATATTTGTGTGTGCACAAGCTCTTCAGTTGCAATTAATCAAAGTTATCTATTTTATCTTTCATAATTACCTCTATCTCTTCTTTAAGAGGACATCACTTATCCATAGCTATGAGAGGTATATGGCCCGTTTCTCTTCTAATTTTTTTTGATATTATCTTTAATATTAAGGTCATGTATCCATTTAGAATATACTGTGGGAAATGGTATCTGGTATTGGTTTAAGCCTTATTTTTACTAGACTGCTTTCCAGTTTTCTCAATAGTTTTTTAAATCAAATGTGGAATTTTTCCTATATAATTTACGTTTTTTGCTTTATGGAACACTGGGTTATTGAATTCTATTGGTTTTGATTCTCCTTTGTCTCATCTGTTCCACTGATCTAGCTCTCTATTTTTTAACCAATATCAAATCTGTGTGTGTGTGTGTGTGTGTGTGTGTGTGTGTGTGTGTGTATGTGTGTGTGAGACATCTGCTTTATATAATAGTTTGAGGTCTGGAAGTGCTATCATTTTTTTTTTTATTCTTCCTTATTTTCATAATTTCCTTTGAGATTTTAGATGTTTTGTTTTTCCAAATGATTTTTGTTATTTTATCAAGATCTAGAAATTATCCCCTTGGTAACTTGATATAGGAATAAAAGTATGAATTAACTTTGGTAGTCTTGCCATTTTTTATTATATTGGCATAGCCTAGCCATGAGCCCTATTACTCCAGCTATTTAAGTTTTTTTTAATTCCTTTAAGTAGTACTTTGTCATTCAATCTGCACAATTTTTTGTGTACTTTAGTAGGTTATCCCCCAGATATTTTTTGCATTTTGCTATTATTTGGAATGGAATTTCTCTTTCCATTATTGCTTCTTGGGTTTTCTTATTATAAAGAAATGCTGTTGATTTTTGAGGATTTATTTTGTAGCCTCCAACTTTACTTAAAGCTATTGATTGTCTCAGTTGGTATCTTTGCTGATTGCTTAGGATTTTCTAAGTATACCATCATGTCATCAGCAGATAGGGATAGTGCCTTTTACCTATCTTTATGCCTTTATTTTTTTCATCTTGTCTTATTACTGTTGCTATCATTTCCAGAAGTATATCAAATAGAATTGGGGAGCATCTTTGCTTCACTCTCGTATTTGTTAGAAAAGGTTCTAGTAGGACCCCATTGCATATGATGCTTGCTTTTTGCTTTAGATAGATGTTTTTTATGATATCAAAAAAGGTCCCCTTGGGCTTATACTTTGTAGGGTTTTTAGCATAAAATAATATTGTACTTTCTCTAAGGTTTTTTCCTCCATCTATTGATACGATCATATAGTTTTGTAAGTTTTAGTTTTTAACGTGGTTGTGTTGATTGTTTTCCTAAAATTGAACTCCTGGGTATAAATCCCACTTGGTCATAATGAATGATTTCTTGGATAAATCACTGTAGTCTGACAAGATTTTGGTGAAAAATTTTAATTCAATTTCCATTAATGGTATTGGCTCATAGTTTAATTTTTGTGTTTCCTATTTCCCTGGTTTAGATCTTCAAATGATATTTGTCTTGTAAAAGGATTTTTTATAGTGTTAGCTATCCCCATATAAATTTTTTCTGCTGGTTCTGCTTACTTCCCAATTTGTCACTTCATTCTACACAGGATTCTCTGAAATTGTCACTTTCCCCACTTCTTACTATGTTATAATATTCAGTTACATTCATATACCACAATTTGATCAACTATTTCCCAGTTGTCTAAGAGGAAATCAAAGTCAACCCTTTAGATTTTAGTTCTTTGCTTTTCCTATTGTTCCCTTTTAATTGCCCCACCCCGTTTAGGCCCCAGAGATTTGTTTTTCTTGCAACAATTCCCTGTTCCAGTATTATCTGCCATCTTCATTACTTCCCATCCCTGTTTGTTTCCCTTTTGAATTTGATGAATTTCTATGTCAATCAATCAATATAACTTTATTAAGCGCCTACTATTTGCCAGGCACTGTGCTAAATGCTTAGGATTCAAAAAGAGACAAAAGATAATCCCTGCCCTCAAGCAGCTCACAGTCTAATGGGGGAGACAACAAACAAACATATATTCAAAGAAGCTAAATAGGAAATAATTAACAGATAGAAAGTACTAGAATTAGGAGGTTGGGCAAGGCTTCCTTGAGAAGGTGGGAGTTTAATGGAAGCCTGGGAAGAGGACCAGGAGGGAGAGCATTCCAGGTATTAGGGGACAGCCAGACAAAATCCCTGGAGCCAAGAGATGGAGTGTCTTGTGTGTGGAACAGTGAGAAGCCCGGCATCACTGGATCAATGAATATGGGGGCAGGGGATAAAGGTGTAAGAAGACTAGAAAGGTAGGAGGGGGTTAGGTTATGAAGGGCTTTGAATGCTAAGCAGAGGATTTTGTATTTGATCCTGGAGGCAATAGGGAGTCGCTGGAGTTTCTCAAGTGAAAGGGAGGGTGACTTCCATTTTAGACCTGAGCTTTAGGAAGACACCTTTGGGAAAGTTCTACTTGCATGTCCATCTGGAACTTCAAACTCTGCATATCTAAAACTGAGACTATTTTCTTCTCCTAAACCTATTCCTGCTTCTGACTAAATGATCTCACACTGTGGTAATATATTTCAGCCTATAGCCCAGTTTCAAAGTCGATAATGACCTTAGGATTGTGCTTCACCCCACAATGCTCTACATGAGGTCTAATGAGGGCACAATCCTGGAACCTATGTTGTTTTTTTTCTTTTTGCTTCAGCCCATCATACTGCCAACCCACGTACATCTTGTAATCTGCCAAAACTCCTAGATCTTTTTTTTTCCCCTTCAGATCAAGTATTGTCTATTCATGCCTCGTTCTCCTTATACTTCTGTAGTTGATTTTTGTGTGTGTGTGTCTGAGTATAATACAACATTTATCCATATTGAATTTCTTCTTAATGGATTCAGGTCAAAGCTCTATCATGTAAATATCCTTTTGGATCTTGATTCTGTCATCCACAATTACCACTGTTTTCCTGCTTTGTGTTATCTACATATTTGATGAGCAAAACACTATTGACTTTATTCATGTCCTTGATAAAAATGTTCAACAGGACAAGGTCAACCACATAGATCCCTGTGGTGTCTACCAGTTACCTCTTATCATGTTGACATTGAACCATCAACTCCTTTTTTCAATGTGGCCATCTAACCAGTTCTGAATCCATATGGCAGTGTTCTCATCTGATCTCTATCTCTCCATCCTCTCTACAAAAAATTATATGGAGTACTTTATCAAAAGTTTTGCTAACATTTAGATAAGTCCAAATCCATAGCATTTCCCTCACTTAACTGTTTGGTAATCCTGTCAATGAGGGACATGTGGTTGATATGGCCTGACCTACCTGTTCTTGATAAAGCCATGTTGTCTCTTTGTCACCATTTAAGAGGCAACATGGCATAGTAGTCCCTCATAGTGTGTAGAGGGCAAGCCTCCAGGTCATAGGACCCTACTTTCATGCTCTGGCTCTGATACATATTGTCTCACTGACCCAAAGAAAGTCCTGTTAACCTCCCAGGACCCCAGGGAGCTCTCCATGTCTCCAAGTCGCCAATTACTATTGTTAGGGGCATTTCTTTTCTTTCTTTCTTTCTTTTTAGCATTTTATTTATTTTTTTTTGCAGTCACGTGTCCATTTATTTATTTATTTAGTTAGTTAGTTATCTTTTGTTTTTAAAATTTTGGGTTCTAAATTTTCTCCCTTCCTCCCTCCCCACCCACCTTCATTGAGAAGGCAAACAATTTGATATAGGTTATGCATGTGTAGTCTCGCAAAACACTTCCATAGTAGTCATGTTGTGAAAAACTAAGTGTATTTCCCTTCATCCTATCCCACCCCATCCCCGTTTATTCTATTCACCCTTTTGACCCTGTCCCTCTCTAGAAGTGTTTGCTTCTGATTACCCCCTCCCCCAATCTGCCCTCTCCTCTATCATCCTCCTGCTCTCTTGTCCCCTTCCCCCCCTATTTTCTGTAGGGTAAGATAGATTTCCATACCCAATTGAGTGTGCATGTTATTCTCTCCTTAAGCCAAATCCAATGAGAATAAGATTCACTCATTCCCTCTCACCTTTCCCCCATTTCCCCTCCAGTGTAAAAGCCTTTTCTTGTCTGTTCTGTGTGAGATAATTTACCCCATTCTACCTCTCCTTTTCTCCTTCTCCCAGTATAATCCTTTCCCACCCCTTAATTTTCTTCTCTAGATATCACCCCTTCATCTTCAACTTACTCTGTGCTCTCTCTCTCTCTCTCTCTATCTATCTATCTATACATACATACAATTTTTTTCCCTGCAACTACTCTAATACTTACAAAGGACTCATGAGTTACAAATATCATCTTTCCATGCAGAATGTAAACAGTTCAACCTTAGTAAGTCTCTTATGATTTCGTTTTCCTGTTTACCTCTTCGTGTTTCTCTTGAGTCTTGTATCTGAAAAATCAAATTTCCTGTTCAGCTCTGGTCTTCTCATCAAGAATCCTTGAAAGTCCTCTATTTTACTGAATGACCATTTTTTTTCCCCTGGAGGATTATGCTCAATTTTGCTGGATAGGTGATTCTTGGTTGTAATCCTATCTCCTTTGCCCTCTGGAATATTATATTCCAAGCCCTGTGGTCCCTTGTGTTTCCACAATACTTGAATTGTTTCTTTCTGATTGCTTGCAACATTTTTTCCTTGACCTGGGAACTCTGGAGTTTGGCTACAATATTCCTGGGAGTTTTCCTTTGGGGATCTCTATCAGGAGGTGATCAGTGGATTCTTTCCATTTCTATTTTGCTCTCTGGTTCTAAAATATCAAGGCAGTTTTCCTTGATAATTTCTTGAAAGATGATGTCTAGGCTCTTTTTTTTGATCCTGGCTTTCAGATAGTCCAATAATTTTAAATTATCTCTCCTGGATCTCTTTTCCAAGTCAGTTGTCTTTCCAATGACCTATTTCACATTATTTTCTATTTTTTCCTTCTTTTGAATTCGTTTTACAGTGTCTTGATTTCTCATAAAGTCACTAGCTTCCAATTGCTCCATTCTAATTTTTAAGGAAGTATTTTCTTCAGTAAGTTTTTGGACTTCCTTTTCCATTTGGCCAGTTTTGCTCTTTAGGGCATTCTTCTCTTCGTTGGCTTTCTGGACCTCTTTTGCCATTTGGGTTAGGCTGTTTTTTAAGGTGTTATTTTCTTCAGTATTTTTTGGGTCTCCTTTAGCAAGCTGTTGACTTGTTTTTCATGATTTTCTTGCATCACTATCAGTTTTTCCTCTACTTCTCTTACTTCTCAAATTCCTTTTTGAACTCTTCCATGGCCTGGAACCAATTCACATTTTTCTTGGAGGCTTTGGATGTAGGAGCTTTGACTGTTGTCTTCTGGTTGTATGTTTTGGTCTTCTTTGTTACCAAAGAAAGATTCTATAGTCTGATTCTTTTTGAGCTGGTTGCTCATGATCCCAGCCAATTATTTGAGTTATAAATTCTTTTTTAAGGTAGGAGTCTGTTTCCAGTGCGGAGAATATACTGTCCCAAGCTTCAAGGGTTTTGTGCAGCTGTTTTCAGAGATACTTCTAGGGACCTGTAAATTTTCAGTTTTTCCAAGGTGCTATGATCATGGGCAAGGTGTTTACTCCTTTCCTGATCTGTGCTTTGCTCTATGAGTGACCACAAGCACTCTTTTCTGTCTTGGAACTGTGAGGAGGGTTTCCTCTCCACAGCCGCTACAAGCATCACCAGGCCAGTGTTCCTCCTTGCCCCAGGACCACCACCCACAACTGTGACCCGGATCCAAACATGGGCAAAGCAAGAGAATCCTGCACCAGCAAAGAGATCCCTGCATTCTGCCTCTGATCAACCACTTGATTCCCCCTCAGTCTGTGATCTGGAAGCTCAGGAGGCAGCCACCATCCTGGGGCCGTGCTAGGGGAATGGGGCTGGGACAACCGCTCTTCTCTCTCTCACCACAAGCACAGACTTTCCCCACTGATCTTCTCAGTTGTCTTTGGCATTCATGGATTGAGAAGTCAGGATACCGCCACAGGTGCCCGTGATTCAGTCCTCTGACGCCTGTTCCAAGTTTACTGCGGTCTGTGTGCCCACATGGAACTTCGTTCCTCTCCCAGCCCGGTGCAATATACATTTCTAATCAACCATCCAGGTTGTCTTGGGCTGGAAATTTATTTCACTCTGTCTTTTTGTGGGTTCTGCTGCTTTATTCAGAGTCATTTTTTACAGGGATCTGGAGGGGTTTGTGGGAGAGCCCAAGAAAGTCACTGCTTTTACTCTGCCATCTTGGCTCGGCCCCCCTGCCAGATATTTCTTACTGAAATCAGAGAATTCACTTAAGTATAAATATATGTACATATTTAAGTAATCTCTTTTTTAAAATTGTAGTTTGTTTCATTTCTTTTTAAAATTATGACTTTGACAAACATCAGCAAACACAAACACATCCACATGCAAAAAAAGAAAGAAAGAAAAAGGTGTTTGTATGATAAAATCATTAAACTTATTTAGAGCATTTATTCAAGCTTGTATTCAGTTGAACCCCAAACATCGTGGCATGACAGATTGAGAGCTGGCTTGGATCTAGGAAGAACTGTGGTTAGGTTCTAGCTCTGATGTATGTTGCTGAGTGAGCCTAGACAAATCTCTTAACTTTGTTGCTCTAGCCCAGAAGTGGCATTCTGGCCTGCGGTGTCCTCTTGTGGCCCAAGCCATATTAAAATGTAATTGAGAAATATTTAGCACATTAAATAAAAGTACAGTACAATACAGGTAATGTTAATATGTGGTATTCTGTGTCAGTATGTAGCTGGTAGGGGTCCTTAGGTACAACTTAGTGCTTCCCCCACTTCTACCCTCCCACTTTTATTTGAGGTTGACACCAACTGTTCTGGCCAACGCTCTGGAATTACAAGTTACAAAGGAGGTGCTGAACTGCATTTGGAAAGTTTCCTCCTCGAGTTCCTGATGCCAGTGAAATCAAAGGTTCAGTCTCTGTCCTCCTGTTCATTTAACACTCCAGTACTGACAGTGTCCTTCTTGTCTTTCTGTGGCCCATCCTGAATTTCCTTCTGGTTGCTCTCTCATAATTTTTTGTTCATTTGAAGAACATTAGAAATCATCTAATCCTACCTCCTCATTATATAGTTGAGTAAACTGAGGCCCAGAGAAGTGCCTTGCCCCAAGTTGCACAATGGTAGACTTGGGACCCCTAGCCAGGTTATCTGATTCCTAGACTGCAGCCCTACTACACTGCCCACTTCTCTTTATCATCTGGATCTGGAATGCTGAGACTTAATGTAATTCAAGTGAAATTCTTTGTATCTTGTTTCATTGATAATGGTAAGTGTAACTAGATTGTGTTTTTCTTTCAGTAACTTGTGATTTAACCAATGTAAAATATATTGTTGCCCTGAGTTCTGAAATGGTACTGTAAAGAATGTTTCCTCATATGGCACATTTCTCTTTCACTTATAGGCCAGTGGCATAGAATCAATTTCTCAAGAACTAGTAGGAGCAGGAGTGGTAGATAATAAAGCAATGTGTTCTTTCCATGTTGTGCAGACATCTGTTTTTTTTTTAAAAAGACAACTTAGTCTCAGTTTCCTTCTCTGGAAAATGGAGGCCTTCTCACTGTGGATTTCAGCTATTGTGAGGAAAATACTTTGTAAATCCCTAAATCACACTAAAATGCGAGTAGCTTTTATAATTCTGACTCAATTACTTGCCACAAATTCATTTTCTATATAAATATATGTTAATGGCTTTCTAGGTTTCTAGGTTTTCTATGGCTGGTCTATTTCTCATCCCTTAAAATTTTTTTCTGTAGTTTTAATTTTTTGCATTGTGCTTCCATGTTATTTCCACCATCTTAGCACAGATGAAGAAAGGTACCTAATCACCATTCATCTGCAGATCAGAGTGTACTTTAAAACCATGGGAGGTTGTTTCCTTCTTCCCTTTCCTACTATACAACTATTGTCAGCCCAGGGTTCCCACTGAAATGAGTAGATAATATCATGTGACTGCCGCATAGGCATTTGAATGTGTGTCCTGTACTGATGAGAAATGTAGAGGAATGAAATGATTGCTCCAAGATCATCTGGCAAGTCCAAAATCTGACTCCCCGAAGATTGATTGCCTCTTAGATCAAAGGCTGACTTTTTATTTCCTACACCACAGCAATACCAACTTGGCTAAATCCTAAGGGTTATTGTCTTTCCCTAATTACCAGATTCTGAATACTATCATTTTCTAGTCTAAGAGAAAGTGAGAGGCACAATCAGCTAACTTAGGGAGGAAAAAGAAGCTTTCTTTTTATAATCTCCCCCTCAAGACTGGGCAGGTATAAATGGCCTGAAATTATAGCTCACAAGAATTAGACTGGAAGTGAGTGAACATGTTATGACATCCAGTTCCACAAGGTAGTAAACAAAACAGAGAGTTTAGGTTGGGCTGGTGAATTTGAGCAGCAAAAAAAAGGTCAAGGAGCGCCCTGGTGATTCAGTTAAAAGTGGAATTACCTTTTAGAGCTGAGATGTTGGGTTTTTTGAGTTGTGCTGAAGCCACTAATGTCATTGCTTGCTATTATATAGAACAAAGACAGGGTAGCTGAACAAGAGAAGTGGGGCAGAAGGCCTCAGTTTTCCCTTGGCCTCCACTTTTTTCTAGCATGACCCCCAGGGTCAGTAGACAGATTGCTGTTTGCACATAGCTCCTTTGTTATTATACTAAGTGAAATCCTTTGGATGTTGTGAAGGAGCACAGACTAATGACTAACATGGCAACAGATTTAAATGTCTTTTCTGACTCTAAGCCAGCACCTGAGCCTAGCATGAGGAGTTGAACTAAAAAGACCAAATAGAAGATATCTGTGGCCTTCTCTAGTCACGACTGGCTGGAGTTACTGTTGCAAAAGAGCACTAATGTTGACCCTTTGGGTCACTTATCAGTCATTAAGCATTTTTTTAAGCATCCGCACTTTGCTAGGTGCTGGGAAAACAAAGACATGAATGAAATAATGTCTTCCTTCAAGAGTTCATGTTCTATCACAAGAGACATGTATGTATATAGGGATCTACAAAACAGATACAAGGTGATTGGAATGGGGGGAGTGCTAGTAGCTGGGGGAATCCAGAAGGGCATCCCATAGAAGGTAGCAATTGAACTCAGTCCTGAAGAAAGGTTAGGGCTTCCACAGAGCAGAGGTGATGAGGGATATTTGATACTGGGAGTAATAGGGAGACACTGGGTTTTTGTTAGAGCTGCATTTTAGGAAAATCACATCAATAGCTGTGTATAAAGAGACCGAGTAGGAGACTATTGGTGTAGTCATGGTCTAGGGGGATGATCTATGGCTGGAGAGAAGGAAGCCCAAGGTAGAGATACTGTGCAGTTGGATACAAGATTTGGCACCTGCTTAGGTGTAACTAGAATGATGAGTAACTAGAATGATGTTGTTGTCCTTAACAGAAAAGAAGAAGTTTGGAGAAGGAAGATAATGAGCTCAGCTTTGGACATCAGGAGTTTGAGAGGTTTACGATGCGTCCACTCAGAAATGTCCTATGGATGGTTGGTGTTATAGGGCTGAAACGAAACGTTTTAATTTTTACTAGAATCAATTTAACATTTGATTTGTATTATATTCATTTGTATCTTTGTATCCCTAACATCTCATAAAATGTCAGGTACATAACAGATGCTTTAAAAACGCTTATTGATAATAATTATTACTAGAATTTTTATGTGGCTCTGGGAGTCATCTGCTTAGATAAGATAATTAAACTATAGGCACTGATGTTATAGAGATGGCAGATCTTTCCCTCTCTGGTCACATAGCAACCAAGACCAACTGATAATAGTGAATAGTAGCAACAGCAGTGAAGAGGCCCAGCAATAGCAGAGGTATGAGCACAGAACAGCGGCAGAGAGAAAGGGTAGCAGAGGGCTGTAGCTTAAGCTTGGAAGCCAGTTTCCCCATTGGCCTCACCAGTGGACGTCTCGATCTCTGCAGTATTGAAGGGATGAGTTGCCCCATACCTGAGTGTTCCCTGGCTGTGGATATTGGCCTAAACATGTGCCTAACCATGGGTGTTCGCAGTGGGTATGTTCTCTCTCTCCTGGTAGTGAGTCAGTTCACCCCTCTGTGCACTCAATAAATCTCTCCTCATTTAATGAGCTTTCCTGTTTGATTCAGCACCTTTTTCTTTGAACAAATAATCTCCTTTCGTTTTCTGATGAAACACAGTGTAGGAAGTTTGTTTTTGAGTTGCTTCTGACCCCTCCCTTCTCCCCCTGCCCTGATGTGTGCCACCATTCTGCAGCCTATGGGGAACTCAGCTTTCAGGGGAGCCGCATGTCCTGAGAGGGTTCTGTGAGTCTCTGGTAGGCACTGACACCCCTCCCTATAGTCTTTTCTGTATTCCTGGCCTCAGTTATGTAAACCCTATCCATTTACTGAGCTTCGAACTTTGAGGACCTTGATAGGTCTCTGTAGGTTTCCTAGGCAAAGTCTCTGCAGTAGAAGGAACAGGTCTGCTTTGGAGAATTGATGAAGTTTGGGAATTGCTTGGTTAAGTTGTGAAATAGCAGTGTGGTGCCAGGGAAAGAATATTGAATTTGGAGGCCTCACACTTGAATTTCATGCTGGGCTCTGCTACATATTATGACTTGTGTGATCTTGGGCTAGTCACAACCTCTGTAAGCTCCAGGAGTTAGTTGTGACTGTGAGGTACTATATCCATCTAAGCTTTATGTGCCTTAACTCACTCCCTTGGTCTGCCCCTATCCCCGAAATACTGAAGCTGTCTTCTCTTCTTCCCATCTCCCCTAGCAGAATCCTACTAGTCCTTCAAGGCCTAGTTCAGATGCTTTCTCTTCCAAGAAGTTCTCTCTGATTCCCCTCTTCCTCAGACCTTACCTATCTATAGCTCTGCCTCTTCACTCTGTGTCTGTCTTGGACTTACATCACTGACTGTTATGCATTGAGATTATTCTATAGTTATGGTATGTTTGTACATGTGTTGCATCCTTTCCACACTTTCTGTGTGGACATTCTCTGTGAGGATAGCAGTTGGCCCTTATCAATCTTTGCATCTCCTCCAATGCTTGGCCCTGCATCCTTTCACATAGTAGGTACTATGGTGATTGAATGAATGAATGAATGAATGAATGCAGACGCTATAGTAATTGCCAATTCAATCAATGAAGATTAGAAATAAATATCGCCACCTAGCCTGTTTTGTTTGGCGCATACCTTACCGCAGAATGCTATGTGGGTTTTGGCTATCCATTTCCAAGAAATCGCATCATTAAACTTTTTTTTCCCTAAAAGAAATTCTACTTACATATTCTGCTATTTCTCTGTGAGTGAAATAGTCTAATTTTATTAAGAATGTTCTGAAAAACCTCAATGCCAGGGATACTCAGAAATGCATTTCCATGGTAACACAGGTCAGAGAATGGGCCCTCTATTCCTTTGTCACTTCTGCAGGGATTAAAAAAAAGGGAAGAAAATAATTTCTTTTGCTTTCCCGTGTGGCTTTGGTACCTTGGAACAATTTTTGCTCTAATAAGAAGCTTTGCGCATTCCTTGGCCTGTTTTCCAATTCACCATGAGCCACATTAGAGAGGCACAGTTTTTCCCTGGAGAAGGATTTTTGCTTTTGACCTGTTCTGGTGGCTTTAAACGTGGGTGGTGGGATTGGTGGTGAGCAGGGGTCTAGTGTTCAGGCCTTTCCCCATCCATGGGCAGCATGATGAAATGAATCCCTGGCAGTTTTTGCTCTTAAAGGAAATTCTCATTTTCTTGGCTGTCCATCTCACACCCAGATCAGATCTGTTGCTTCTTCCCATTGTGGACATTCCTCCACTTACCGAATTGTGCTGCTAGTGCTTGAGGACTGGCCTTTGGGATTTTCATTTTGAATGGCATTGTCTACCCTGACTAGTTGAGAGATCTCCCACAAGTCATTGCTATATGGCAGCGTGTGTCACCAGTGGCAGGAAGGCTTGCAGATGCTGGTATATCATTTTCTCTTCTCATGCTAACTATTTCAGGGATCTTTGTAGAGTGACTTCAATTTCCTCTGCTTGACAGACCTTATCTTATCAACAGCTTAAAACATGTTTACAAATACAATGCAATCACTGTGGCTCTGCTTTAGATGCTAGGATATTCTGTAAGCCATTGATCTTTATTACAGATTTGCAGAGTGTTTCTAAATATGCCAGTAATTACACATCTGGGCTGTCACCAACAGCCACTCTTGGGCAATTTCTCTTTTTCCGTGTTGGGTAATTTATTGGAGCTCTGTATGGAAATGGATTCTAAAGTGTAAGGCTGACTTGTTAAGCCATTTTAATGATTTTTATCTGCTCCACCATAATTCTAGAAAACTGCTCTTTATGCCTCATGAAATGGTATATGGAAATACTACCTAAAAAAAAGTTCCCAAATGTACTGTTTTCTCATTCCCTAGGTACCCGATGTTCCTGATTTTGCATATCCAGTACCTTAGTGCATGCTGAATAGCTCAATCTGTATTAAATGTAGATTAAATTAGCAGCTAATTAGATGTTCTTTGTTCTTAACTGTATTAATCTACCCATTAAGTGCCCCTTGGAGAATTATTTATTTCTTTTCATAGACTCACATCTCTCTTCTTCTCTCTCAATATAGTTGCACATGGAACATTTACCCACATGTATTTTCCAGTGTCAATTTTTTTTTCCCTTGGGGTAATCTGATCAAATTCTCCTGATATAAGGTGTTGATGAGGGAACTGGACTTTGATGGTGGGGTATGGTTCTTTCTCTCACTTATTCTCTATCTTGTATTCCATCTTCTCCCATGTTGTTAAATGTTCTCTCCCTTCTAAGATTACTTTGTAGAATTTTGAATCGAAGGGACACCAAGTCGTGGACTGGAAGGCTGGCATCACCATCATGATAATCTTACACATCTTGACAGAGTGACCCTAGACGAGTCACTCAGTCTCTCACTGTCAAACTGTCAGAGTTGCCTAACTTTTTAGATGTAGGGAATCTCTTTCCACAGATGAAATCACAGGTCCAGACAATATAAGGTGAAATCATTCTTGTTAACATACTTTGAATTTACTTATCTCTGTAAATGTTAAGTCAATTTCAGTAGAATGTAAATTCCCTGAGGACAGGGCCCTTTTTTTGGTCATTGTAACCCCAGTTCCTAGCCCAATGCCATGCACATAGTAGGTACTTAATAAATGTTGCTCAACTTGAATTCTGCTGTCCTGTGTTCTGGGAGTTTCTCAGCCAGGGTCCCTTGAGAAATCAGGCAGAATCTCACCTATGAGCATGTCTGCCCAGCTGGAGACCAAAAGGAGTCAGTAGGCAGACTTTTAGGAATGTATTAGGACAATAAGGAAGCTTCTTGGGCCAAGGGTAGCTTCCTCCTCAAAAGGCTTATTTGGAGGATTCAGTCAGTCAGTAGTATTCTGTGGCAGAAAGGAAGCAATAAGAAGTATGTGATCCAGGTAAGGTTTGGTTCTGTGGGGATGTTTTTTCTCTAGACTCAGTCATAGCCAGACTCCCAGTGTTGGTGGGAAATCGCTAAGATGGTGGAGGCTTCTTTTAAAATAGAATCATTCTCATTCATCCTGTTGTTGTCAGTAGGAAGCAAAAGGTAGCTAGGTGGCACCATGGATAGAATGTCAGGCCTGGAGGTCAGGGGCTCTGAGTTGAAATCCAGCCTCAGCCTTAATAGCTGAGCAAGTCACTTAACCTTGTTTGCCTCAGTTTCTTCATCTGTAATCTCCCAGGGTTATTGTGAGGATCAAATGAGATCATGATTTAAAGCACTCAGCACAGTGCCTTGGCACGTAGTATTTGCTTTATAAATGTTAGCTATTATTATTTTTATTGCTGTCATTGTTGTTATTATTATTATGAAGTAATGTACAAACCCTACAGCCCTGTTCCTTAGGCCTCACATGTTACTTTCTTTTGGGGTGAGGCTGTTTTCCCCCGACTCACAGTATTCATATTCATCTTCCTCCATACCTGCTTGGCTCTATTTTCTAACAATTCTCTTCTGTCCCATTCTCTCTTCCTCTTTTTCTCCTAGAACAAGAGTTCAGAAAGTTCCCATGCCACCAGCCCTTCCTGGGTATCCCTTTCTCTTCCCACATTAGGCCTTTCCTGAAGCTCCATCTAAAAACTCATTAAAGAGTCACCACTTAACACCAGCTCCTGAGTACTTCACCTTAGAAATAAAGAAGGCAGTATGGAATTGTATGCATATGTGTATGTATGTTTGTATTGTACTTATACATAAATACATGCTATAACATAACATGTGTGTGTGTTTAAAAATCATGATGATTTGTGAAATCAAGCACTCGCGTGCACACGTACACACACACACACACACACACACACACACACACGTACACACACACACCACGGGGCTTATGGGCAAAATGAGGTTAGGGACACAAGACTCAAAAACTTCACTTTTGTTTTCAAAGATAGGGAATTAATTCAAATAATGGTATAATTTTATACATATTCAATGTTTAAGAAATAAATAACCATAATAAATATAGCAATGACATCCACGGCCTCATGTTGATCCTTAGCCTCGGTTACCAATGCCTTGGATGGCAAAATCAAAGACTAGGGTGGTTGCAGTAGTGCAGAAATCATGGGTAACCAGTTTGCATTTCCCTCAAAGGTGTTTGTTCAGCTCTCCCTAGCCACCTTTGCTCCTAAGGGAGAAACATCGATCCTTCCCATGAACATGCCTTTGGGATAAAGCCTGAGATTGATAGTTTTTTCAAGATAGTCACAACTATGTGTAGAAACCAAATTATGCCTGATGGACCAGGTTGCCTCTCCAATACTAGAGGAGCCCTTCCCCACCCCACCCATTTTTCCTTGGACAAGCCAAGTGATTGGGTTGGACATTGTTTTGAAACCTATGTGTGGTGCCTGCATCATTACCTTTTTCTAAGGACATATTTAAATTCAGCAGGTATCCTTCTTTTGTTGTACTCTTAAGAAAACCTGTTTTGTGATTTAATCTGTGGGATTTAAATGCTCTAAATTTTACTTACAGCTGTAAATTTTTATAAATTTAATAGCAGCAAAACCTCCACACAGCACCTTTGTCTCTCTGGAGACATGAAGACATTAACATTTAATGGCTGAAAAACGAAATTCACCTGTATAGGAATTCTGAATTCTATTAAGGAAAGGTATAGAGCCCATTAAAGTACGATCACTTTCGGAAGCCATATTAATGGAAATTTAAAACTTTAATGCAGAGACTGCATTTTGGTTACTAAACTTTATTAATGAAACAATTGTTTCCAGCAAGTCTCAGGTTCCAGGGAAACGTCGTGCCTGTGTTATTGGTCTTTTATTCACAAACTGTCACTTGTAGTTGCTGCAGAGCAATAGATTTATTTGGAAATACAAATTGATTTAATAAAATCCTAGATGTTTAGTGTGAGCACATAAGGGGCCAGGTTTTCTCTTCTGAGAAAAGGATGAGAGCCTGGAAGCAGAGCCTTATGTTTTCAGAGCATGTGAAAAGTTATAAATCAGGGACAGAAGTGTTTAGACTTTGACTTTGGGGAGATTTGACTAGTCCAGATTATTATTGTCAATAAAGATGGTAAAAATGCTGCATTTACTTTCATAATGAGCTATTTTAATAGAGCACGAACATTTTTTTTTTGTAATAAGTACTTTTTAATGGTAGGAAGTTTGCCAGCCAGCAAGTTGTATTGCCCTGAACCCTTTGAGGTTAATAGGGTACTAAGCTGATTCATCCTTTCTTAAAATAATTGAGTGTTCTTGTTAGGGATCATTTAATTTGGGCAACAGGCATAAGATAAAAAGGCAGGAGAAGGCTCTAGTGTCTCAATACCTAATGAGAAAATGATTATTATATTTTATCTTAATATTATTCTCTTTGGGGGGCAGTTCCTTAAATAAAAAATGTGCCCGATACAGATGGGAGTTAATCATTTTCAAAGTCGGAAAATGTCAGGAGGATTCCCATGGGCTAATTTGGTTTACCACAGGAGTTTTGTTTTGTTTTTTTTTTTCCTTCAGATCATTGTATACATCTCATGAATAAACTATTAGTTCAAGAATCTACTTTAGTAGCAATTAGCTACAGCATATAACTATATTTTGAGAGTGGGGCAAAATGGGCATTAACGCTACCCATTTGGGGTAGTCATTTTGTGTTTTGCTTAAAATATACTGTAGATAGTAAGTCACGGAAACCAAACCGAACAATGAACAGTCACAATGGAACAATATAATTACCTACCTAAGGGTCAAGTTAAATTAAGGAAGCCACATCTTCTATAATGGAAGTCTGAAAAACCATTAATGAAGCTGAGCTTGCTTAGCTCCGAAATAGAAACTTTTTTTGTTCGATTCTCTTTTGTTTGTGATAGCTGACATTTATATTGCTGCCACTAACTTTTCCGACTGCATTCACACTGGCTCGTTGCTTTTTGTCCTCATAACTAATATAATGGGGGAGGTTTTATCATCTCCAGCTTGTGGATATGCTAAGTAAAGCCCAGAAAGGTTAAGTAGACCTTCCAGAGGTAATAACAACAACAACAACAACAGCTAACATTTATGTAGTGCTTACTATATGCCGCACATTCTGCTAATCTTTGTACAAGTATTATCTCATTAACCCTTACAACAACCCTCTAATGAAGGTGCTATTATTATCCCCATTTTACAGATGAGGAAACTGAAGCAAACAGGCATTAATTTACTTGCTCAGGTCACACGGCTAGTGTCTGAGGCAGGATTTGAACTGAGACAGGATTTGAACTCGGGTCTTAACTCCAGGCCTTGTGCTCAATCCACAGCGCCACCAGTTACTCCATTTTTTTTTTTAGTGACAGATCTGATTTAGAACCCTGAGTTCTCACCTCCCAACCCTACAGTTTCTTGTACATATCCCCTGTCCTTCTGTTGGAAACTCAATTAAATTTTCTCATGTTTGTAGCTAGAGGAGGGGGCACATGATTTTGCAGTCCCAAATCATCCATTTCTTTATCTAGAAAAGTCAACCCCCTCATAGAAAGTTGAGATCATGCCTGCATTAGGCACTTCATTAAAATAAAGTCACTGTCTTATGAATTCCTGATCAGAGAAGGTTTACACATAAAATCAGAGTATCTGGGAACCTTTAGATTTAGAACTGGTAGGGGGACCTCAGAGGTCATCTAGTTGAACTTGCTCATTATTTTAAAGAAATAAACCATATCCAGTGAGGTCAAATGCCTTGCCTCAGATGGCCGAAGTAATAAGTGGCAGAGGTAAGACCTGAACCCAAGTCCTCCTGCCTCTCCACTCTACCATGATACTTCTAACCATATTCTCTTGCTAACTGTCTTCACTGATGAGTCCTTGACAAAATAGATGGGCTCTGTTCAAGAGACAATTCACAGCATTTGAAATGCTGAATATTAAAAGTGAGCCCAAGCTGAATCAGTCAAAATGCAAATAAATATGGAAAGCATCATAGCCTAAGTAGTTCAGCAAGCAGTGTAAGAACCTCAGGGCCTACGCCCCCCCCCCCCCCCCCAATTAAGGCCTCCCTTCACAGAAGTACGAAAGATACATTTTAAATCAACCCTGTTGATTTCATGGAACTGGGAACAAGCATTAGAAAATTACAGAGCTTCTTTCTTAATTAAGCAATTCTGGTATGTATTCCATTCCTGGTTACATGAGGCATGGAAGAGGAGTGATAAGGGCCTTTTAAATTCCACGGTGATGTGCATGGGAAGTGGCAAAAATAAGAGGGGGAGGTGCTCGGGAATCAAGACTGGTAAGGAGAATGATGGCCCTTCTTTGAGAGTAGTTGCAGAGACTGAGTTTGAGAAGAGAGTGATTGATCTTAAAAATGATAAATTGCTCTAATGAGAATTTTATCTGGCTGAAAATAAGAGGAACAAACAAGGGGAAAAATCGTATTCTGGAAATGATTTTCATCAATAATAATAGTTATAATCATACATAGCTAGCATCATACTTTAAGTTTTGCAAAATACGTTACATCAATTATCTCATTTGATCCTCGTGACAACCCTGTAAGGTAGGTGCTAGTTATCCCAATTTTATGAGTGAGGAGACTGAGCCAGAGATAGTTACTTGCCCAGGATCACACAGCTAATGAAGGTCTGTGGCCAAATTGGAAACATCTTCCCAAGTCCAATATTCTATCCACTGGACCACCTAGCCGTCTATAGTGATGAGGAAAAACTGATGTGGAAATGTTGGGCCTCATAGGAGAAGTTGGCCACTCCATCTAAGAATTTATGACAGAGAAGGAAAAGCTCCATTTGAGGAATTCGTATTTCAACAGGTTCAGGGAAAGGATAGCTAGTGCCCAATTAAGCAAAGCTTCTCCCTGTCATTCTGCATCTGCCCAGAATGTATGAGAAGTTCAATTAAATTCAGGAAAAGGTTATAAAGTACCTATTATGTAAATACAAATACCAAAGTGAAGCAGTTCCTGTTCTCTAGGAGGACCTAGTCTATCAGAAGAGGGGCTTAGTCCCGTAAATCAGTGATTTCCCACCACCCATGCCATAAGCATCTGTGTGTTTGGAATGCAAAGTCATTTAGGAAAGTGAAGATTGACAGCTGCAGAGAGGAAGGGGTCTGGAAAGTCTTGGTAGAGGAGGAAGCACCCGAGCCAATCTGTAAGAGAAACTTGGGATTCCGTGATGCCAGAGGTGAGAAGGCAGAGAGACCAGACTGTGCAAAGGCCTAGAGGAGGCCAGGTTGGATAGAATGGACAGTATATGGAAGAGAGTTGTTTGAAATCATTTTAGAAATGAAGGCTGGAAAGGAAAAGACCTATTTGTACAAAAATATTTATAACAGCTCTTTTTGTGGTGGCTAAGAATTGGAAGTTGAAGCAATGCCCATCAATTGGGGAATAGTTGAACAAGTGATGATATGTGATTGCGATGAAATATTATTGTGCTGTAAGAAATGACAAGCAGGATGATTTCAGAAAAGCCTGGAAAGACCTACATAAACTGATGCAAAGTGAAGTGAGCAGAACCGGGAAAATGTTGTGCACATTAACAGCAACATTGTTTGTGAATGACTTAGCTATTCTCAGCATTACAGTGATCCAAGACAGTCCCAAAGGACTAATGATGGAGCTTGCTTATCTGCCTCCAGAGAAAGAACTGATAATTACTTAAATACAGACTGAAGCATTCTATTTTTCTCTTTCTTTCATTCTTTTTCTTTTATTCAAGTCTTCTTGTACAAAATGACTGATATGGAAATGTTTTACATGATTGTAAAAAAAAGCAAAAGAAAGAAAGGACAGCTGGATCCAAATTAGTGAGATCTCTGAATGGCAGGCTGTTGAGGTTAAATTTAATTCAAAAGGTAGCAGAGAGCCACTGTAGCTTTTTGAGCAGAGGACAAGTTCGGTAAGATCTGTGCTTTAGGCATATCCCTTTGGTAGCTATTTGGAAAACAGAGCAGATGGGAGAGGCTGAAATAAGAGAGACCATTTGGGCTTTGACATTAGTCCGTGTGAGATGTGATGAGAGCCTGAAGTAGAATGGTGTCTTTACGAGTGAACAGATAAGAATGTTATTGATGTGGAGGCAGAATCAGAAAGATTTGTCAACCAATTGGATATGGAGGTGAGGGGAAGAATGCATAGTTGAGGAAGACTCTGGGGTTGCCAAACTAGATGATTGGAAGACTGGTGCAGAGACAGGGAAGTTGGGGGAGAGATGACAAGTTCCATTGTGGACATGTCATGTTTGAGATGCCTGTGGCACATCTAAGTAGAGATGTCTAGCAGGCAGTTTGTAACTAGAGAGTGGAACTCGGGAGAGAAAAGAAAGCTGCATATGTAAATTTGGAATTCATTTGCATAGAGATGACAATTGAAATTGAAACCTTGGTAAGCAGTGAGATGAGCGGGAGAGAAAGGGGGTATAGAGAAAGAATGGGGAAAGGGTCCCAGGGCCCAGCTTTAGGATAGACCCATGCTTAAGGATGGGGGCATGGATGAGGATCTCTCAGAGCAGAGTGAGGAAGGATCAGACAGGTTGGGGCAGGGGATTGGGAGAGAGCAATATCACGAAAGCCAAGGAAAGGAATGGTTATGCTGGGAGTGTAGATAGTCCGAAGTGTCAAAAGCCGTGGAAAGATCACAGAGCCTAAGAACTGAGGAAGGGCCATTGAATTGGACAGCTTAGCAGTCATTGATAATTTTGTAGGCAGCAGTTTCAGTCAAGTGAACCAAGACCCATTATTATGAGTCTGAAAAACGAATGAAGGTAGAGAAGTGGATGCAGCGATTTTAGACAGCTTCTTCTAGGTGCTTGGTTGTGAAAGGAAGAAAAATATAAGTTAATAGCTTGAGGACATAGGGGGCTCAAGTCAAGAAAGTTTTTGAAAAATTTATTTTAAAGAATAGAGGAGACCTGGGCATTTTTATGGCCAGAAAGCAAGGGGCCAGTGAATAAGAAGAGACTGAAGAATAAAGAAAGAGGGGGAGATGATTGGTGAAAAATTGAAAGAGATGGGAGGGGTTGGAACCCCATATTGAATGTTACATTCACTTCTGCATGCTACATTTCACAAGGACAGATCTTGATAAGCTGAAGAAGGCTTAGAAGAGGATATCCAGAATGGTGAAAGGCTTCAAGATCATGCCATATGTGGATTGTTGAAGGAACTTGGGAAATTTACTCTAGAGAGAAGACTTAAGAGGGACCTGCTAGGTGACTTTCAGGTGTTAAAGGGTTATCTTGAGGAGGGGCTAATCTAACTTTGTTTGGCCCCTGAGAGCAGAGCTTGCTGAATTTTTCAGGGGCTAGATTTGTAAGGAGATGTAAGGAAATGTAAGGAAATATTTTCTAACAATTAGATGAAATTCCAAATGAAAACAGGCTGCCTTGATAGGTAGTAGGTCCCTGTCTGCCATACTGGCAAAGACCACTTGTCTGAGTTTGTTATAGAGGGCATCTGGTTTGTGTGTGGGTTGGCCAGATGGTCTTTGAAGTCCTGTCCAACTCAGATGATTCTGCGTTTTTCAAGAATTCCTCTTCAGCACTGAGTGGGCTACATGACCACTGATATTGTGTGATTCGGAGTATTCTTTATCCTGAAGGAGGAGAGTGGAGGAAATTTCTAGTTGAGAAGATTTAGATGTGACACAAGGTCATACATACCTATTAAGTTAGCTGAGCTGAGATTCAGAGAATCTCTAGCTCCAAATTCATTGCTCTTTCCACTACATTAATATTAACCCACTTAAGTAAAAGAGAATTTGGGGTGTGGCGGGGAGTCAGACTCTTCTGAATATCTCATTAAACAATTAAAGAGAAGGGAGGATTTGAACTGAGTTTTGTAGGCAGGATTTCAAAGTTGGCAAGTGGAGGAGTTGGGGAAGGCATTCCAGGAAGGATGGATCCTACTATTGCATCTGCACAGGTACAGAAGCAAGAAAGGCAGGACACATTTGGGGGGATAGTAAGTGGATCCTAGAGTTTGCTTCGGGCAGAGGGTGTGTATACCGAAGCTATGGGAGATAAGGCTGGAACCCTGACATATTAGGTTCCCTGTGAGGGGCCTTGAATCTCAGGGTCCAAATTTGGGACTTTGACCCATAGGAGGAGAAAACATTTTGTATAGGTGCTAATTTATAAAATTAACCATTTTGGGAAGGTGCCTCTTTAGCAAACTCCTCAGAACTCCTTTTCAGATGCTTCATTGGGATGTAGAGATTGTGGGAGACTGGAGAGGTTTTCACTGTGATTCTAGCTGAGGATTATACTTGCTGTGGGTACGCCAGCCTAGCTAAGCGTGGAGAAACTTATTGCCTGCCAGCTGGCCCTATGAACTGGGAAAAAAGGCAGAATAACCCATAGTCATCAATTACACCCCATAATGGTAGAAATGGGGCAAGGTTTGTTAGGTTGAAATATTTTTTAATTTAAAAATTAAAAAAAAAACATGGGACAGGAGATACCAGGATAACCTAGTTTATAAAACATTTATAAATGCTAACTGTACTCTTGGTACTCTAAACATGAGATCTTTGTCCAGTGACCAATGAATGGACACTCAGTTCATTTCATTTGAAAAGACATATGTTTATCTCCTACTATGTGTCAGGTATTATGCTGAGCCCTAGGGATGACAAGACCAAAATGAACTAGTCCCTGGCTCTCCCAGAATTTACATTTTGCTGATGGAAAATAATATGTGTGCTGATGAGTCAGTACATGTTGATTTGGGAGGGAAGAAGAGGGGAACCCAAATAACTGGGAGATCAAGAAAGGCCTCTTGTAGGTGGAGGCTTTGAAGGGACCTACTGATTCCAAGAAGCCACGTTCCCGGAGGAACTGAATTACGGTAATGTCGACTTAGAGGAAGACCTCCAGAATGTTGATTGGACAATCCCATGGAGGATTTAGGGAAGGTCATGGACCACAGTGGCACAGGATGAGAAGACACAGATTGATTTTGATCTGTACTGTTGGAAGGAATTCTCAGATTGATGATTTAACGTATTCATTGATTTATTGAAGCATAAATCATCTCTAAAGATCTGGAGAGCTTGTGACACCTCAGAATTTAATCAGCAAGTCATCAATTAGGGTCAGTGCTTTCAATTTGCCTACTGAATTTCAAATCACTTTCACAGTTTATTTCAAACTCCAAAACAATTCAGTTGAGTAGGTAGGGCAGATGGGGAATCTCAGACCTAGTTTCAATGACATAGTCAGTGACAGAGTTGAGACTAGAACCCAGGTCTACTGACTTCCAGTCCAGGGTCTTGGGGTTTTTGCTTAAAAGCTCTTGTGGTAAGACTTTATAATTTTCTTATCTCAATTGGCAAAACAAATTTCATTTTAAAATTGGAATATATTATGAATAACTGAAAGATTTCTCTGGAAAATATACGTCTCTCATTGTCTCTTGGGGGTCACAATAAGCCAATTTGCTTGACTAATTCACATTCTTGATAGCAGAAAAGCAAATGAAAATCAGTTAGTGTTAATTACTAGAAAGTCCTGATTCCTCTCCTGCTCAGCAATCACCCTGACCCTCCTTTCGTTCCTTCCGAGTGAAAGTGTTTTCACTATGTCATGCCATGTCTTTAGCACTGCAGAGTGAAATAGCACACTTGGAGGGTGGCAGGATCTGAAAGGTCTCATTCTTTGTCATCGTCCCTGAATGCCTGGAGAGGAAAAATAGCGAAGCAGGTTCTTTAGTGTACTAATGGCTTTATTTATTTATTTTCATTCATTCATTTGACTAGGCAATGAGGTTAAGTGACTTGCCCAGGGTTACACAGCTAGTAAGATATTATGTGTCTGAGGCCGGATTTGAACTTAGGTCCTCCTGACTCCAGAGCTGGTGCTCTATCCTCTGTGCCACCTAGCTGCCCCATGTACTAATGGCTTCAGAAACATATCATTATGCAATGTTAGAACTACAAAAGACCAACCCCTACATTTCACAGATGGAAAAAAAGGAGGTCCAAGGTGATGATTTGACTTGCCCAAGGTCATGTAGCTTGCTGGGAGAATGTTAGAATTCAGATCCCCTGATGCAAGTTAATGCTTTTCATTAAACCTTATTGCATCTTGTTTGATTCTGTCTGCTTGAAAGTTGAAGTGAATTTCCTGATCATCTTGGTGAGTCTTCCGACAAGCTTTTGGTACTAGTCGGTGTCTGGCTTTCACTTGCGGATGTTTCCCCCAGATGAACTGGTTTCAACAACCACTGTTGAATCACTGTTCACCTTGGAGAGAAAATGACTTTCAGCTACCCTACAAGAGGGAACCCTTTTCTCTTTTGGGGGTGATGTTGTTTGCCTTCCGCACAGAAGCTGTCTTCACTGGCTGCTTTGGGTTGACATGGTACACCAGGGCTCTATCTACTCATCCATCTGGCCAAGTCCTCCCCACATGAGAACTTCTTGGTCCAAGGGATGACAGAAGCTTGGGCAGTGGTGGGTAGTGGGAATTCCTGGAGTGGTACCTGGCTGAGGCAGATATGTTCATGCATCAGCTTCATCTCATCTCATCCAACCATTGCTGGGCTCCTCCCCACCTGAACCAGTACCCTCCTTGCTAGACTTCCATACCTCAATCTCCTAGAATCCATGCTGCAGGCCCTAGGGAAGCTAATGCAGTCATTTTGCCCCAGGAGCCAAGACAGCTGACTAAACTTTCTAAACTAGCTCACTTAGCTAACTCTCTCTACTGCCTGGCCCTAAAAACCAAACTATGCTTTGGTTTTTAAAACATATGCATCCCCAGTGCTTAACACACTGCCTGGCATGTAGCAAGCACTAACTAAATATTCATTCCTTTATGTGAAAATCACCCACTTTGCCTGAGAGTTCTGAGGAAATGTTGAGTTCTTGACCTTGGCCTTGGTGAGACACTGGTGTAATTTCTGAACCAAATAGCAGTTATAGAGTGGTCAGCTGGTGGGAGCTAACCCAAGGGCATGAACTCATAGATCTGGCTTTCTAGCAATAAAAGTAGACTTTCCTAGGCAGCTTACCTGTTGGTGAGATCATACAATGAGGTTCCCAGTGCTGAGATGAACAGTAATAAGGAAATACTGTATTAATGAGCATTTGTTAAGTTCCTCCTGTATACCAGGCAATAACAAAGAATGAAATAATCCTTATTTAAAGATCTTACATTCTTTGGGGGGATACCTCATATATCTAGAAGGGTGTATGTGTGTGTAAAATAATCCAAGGTAGTTAAAAATAAGATAAGGTGGGAATGTATGAGCAGGTGAAGAGGTCAAAAATGTTTCAGGTAGAAGGTACTGCTTTTTTCATTCATTTATCCAAGCAATGGAGGCTTGGATCCTGCACGTGGAGTTAGGAATATCTAGGTTTCAATCTTGTGTTAGATATGTATGAGCTGTATGACCTTAGGCAAGTCACAATTTCTTAGTCTATATAACATGGAGATAACACCTATTGTACTTAACTCCCAGGATTGTTGGGAAGCTCTTGTTGGATGGGCGCCAAATCTTCCAAGTCTCTTTAAGTGTCTTTTATGGTCCCAATAGCTGGTCAGCTCCTCGAGCACGGGAACTGTTCTCATTGTTATCAGCAAATCCCCAGGCCTAGCATAGGTCCTGATATATACTAAGAGATGATTAAATTCTTGTTGGATTAGATTGAATGGAGCCAAGTATTTCCTACTATGTGCTGAGCATCCTGATAGTGTGGGGGATAAAATGAGGAATGCCAGGCTTCCTGACTCAAGGAGGTTATAGTCCAGGGCTGACAAGAGACATCTACGCAAATCAACATAATATGAGATGGGCTGTGTCAGTATCTAAAGAGAGGCACATAAGAAATGCTAAGTACAAAGGGGCCCGTGATAGAGCAGAATTCCAGGATGAATGCTGGCTTTTCTACCAGTATGCCAAGATTTGCCAGCAGCCTTATTTTACTTTTAATAGCTACATTATTACCTTTTCTTAATATATATTCTTTTAAGTTCTATAGAAACACAGCAATGCCTTTGAGATTTTCTTCTCTCTATCTCTCTTCTCTGTGTGTGTCTCCCCTTCCCTTCCTCTTTATCCTCCTCCTCCTCTCCCCCCGTCGTCCCCTTTGTCCTCCAGCCATCCGTGGGGACCTGAATTGAATTAGTCTAATACAGTTTAATGTATGTTGGATTTGAGAGCAGAAGACTTGAGTTCAAACACTGTCACTGCCACCCGCTCAACCTTTCTGGGACTTAATTTTCCTATCTGTAGAATGAGAAGATTGGGTCTGCTCTCCTCTAAAATCCCTTTCAGCTTTAGATCTGTGCTCCCATCTCAGTTTTCACTTCTCAACATCCTGATATCCTTCCATTTCTTCAACTTTGAGGTCAGTTACACAAAACATGTAGTTCTTATATCAATATGCTCAACATGTCTAATCCTCCTCTTGCAAAAACTGAAGTGCGCAGAGAACCTGCTGGTTAGTGTCTCCTGGCTGATTTCTCCTGATAATGTCTAACAATATTGGTTAAGAAAAGGTGAGCAGGTCGCCGACTCTTTGTGCCTAAAACCTGTTGCAGGCATCAGACTGACGCTCTTTTTCTCTGACAAAAGCCATCTGGCATTTTAACTTTAAATGATGGGGAAAAAAAAATTAGACAGTATGAGAAAAAAAATCTTATAGCAGCAAAAGGACTTCATAGAATTAAGGACTCCCCCGAAGATAAAAACATTTGAGGAAAGCGGATCTGTGGGTATATAGTTCCTTCTGTATTCGTTGGACTTTCTGCCATGATAATGGAGGCTCCAAATAAAACATTTTTATGCATGTGTGTCATAAATTACATTGATTTTTGCATGAGTGTTTTTTTCAAGTAATGTCAAATAGCTGTACAAGAAGATGGTAGCTTAACCCACCCACGCATCTGAGACCGTATCGACTCCATTTTATTTGAACAGATTCATCTTAAGTCGAATTTTAAAACTTGATCAATGTACAGAGTTACCTCTTCTCGCGTGCTATTAGAATTACTTTTGTTTCAAAACTCATTAACTGCCTATTTCTAAAGCCCAAGAACATGGCTTAAATATTCAACAGTTGTCCATACTCTTTTGTCAATAGACATTTTCCTCTCCTGCAATTGGCACAGAACATTTAAATAAGTTTTTCATTCTCAAGCATTCCTAAATATGTATTTGTACCCTTCAAAAACATAGTTATTTTCTGGCTCACTGCTTGCTATTGAAGTGGAAGCTAGTGATCAAATTGGGATTTAGCGCTCGACAATTTAGCACCTCAAGTATGCTAAAGGGGCTTTTTCTTTTTTTTTGTCCTTTGTTTTTCCTTTGACTTGAGTGCTGGGAAGTCTTTAGAGCTATTACAGCAAACAGTATTCATTAGGTGTGAAACTAATAGGCACTTTATTTATATTCACCTATGGAAATGGTGTTAAGTATAAATAGTGATATCAAATTGCTTTACTATATACTTTTATCTCAACAGTAACCATTTAAAGAGCTGACATCTGATGGAATCTATTGAAAATGGCTTTCCTTTAGGGGAAGGAATGCAGTTTTACTAAGTAAACCATTTCCTATGGAGAAAGAAGGGAAAAAAATGATCCTGAAAGAACTGAAATCTCTTTTGCTGAGTTCCATCTTTAAAATTTGTAAATTTTGTGTTTCAGGGGAAATGGAAAGATGGATTTATTTTGTGTTTTGGAGAAGTGGAAAGGCAAAAATGTTTTATTGCGGGAATGTAGGATAGAGGCCCACAGTACTCACTCCCCCAATGCCTTTCCATCTTGTATTGCTGACTGAAGCTCAAGGAAGAAGCCAGAGAAATCTTACTTTAGAGCCTCTCCTTCATTCCTGAGGAATGGAGACAATCATCTGAGGGAGAACCTTGGTGCGCGAGCTGGCGTTTTCTCATGGCAGAAGTGCCCAAGTTGTGGCATACGTGATCCACTTCAATGATATCCAACCCTTCTTGAGAACGGCTTCAGAAGAATACCTTCCTTCTCTGAGGTGGATGGAGGACGAGCAACCAACTGAAGGAACGGTTAGTCAAGAGCGCTGAAGGAGTGGAACACAAGTAGTCCATGAGATGTTCGCTTAAACAAAGGAGAGGATTTCTTAGGAGATGGGGGATTGATTGGTATCTGGATGAGAGACCCTAGGTGACTTGGAAAACATGGCGGAGGACGTGGGAGTGGTGGGTGAGGCATCATGTTAGTGAGGTGAATGAATGAAGATCGTAGAAAATGATCGCTCCATTCCTTAAAGGAAAGATGCAATATGGTCTAGTAAACTGATTACTGGGAAAGGAGTCAGGAGATCTGGGTCATCAAAAACTTGAGGCTCTTTACCAAAAGCTCCCTCTTTTCTCCTCCTATTGGTCACACATCATTCAGACATCCTCATCATTGAACTGAAACTGCTCCTTTCACAGTTACCAACTCTCTCTTACTTGCCACTAAGCTTGGTTATCTCTGTCTTGGACCCTGTTCTCTTCTCCCGGTAGTCTATACTATATTGGTTGGTGATCTCATAAACTCCCAGGAGTTCGCTTATTATCTAGATTCCCAGATCTACAGCCCTAATCTCTCCCTTGAGCTCTCATAATGACTTAGATCACTAATTGCGTTTGGGATATCACGAATCAGATGTCCCATAGACACTGCCTACCCAACATGTCTGACACAAGACTCATTATCTTTTCCCCCAAACCCTCTTCTCTTCCCAACTTTCCTACTACCGCTAATGCCACCTCCATTCTCACAGTCACACAGGCTCACAACCTCATCAGCTCCTCACGTTAACCCTGAGTATCCAATTCTGTTGTCAAGTCTTCGTGTTTCTACCTTTGCCCTATTTCTCAGATATGTGTCCTCCCCTCCAATACAGTCTACTGTTTTTCTTCTAAGCTTACCTTCCATTTACTCTGTGTCTATGTTGTACATACACATTTATGTGCATCTTGTCTTTCTCATTAGAATATAAGCTCCTTGCTGACAGGAACCAATTTTTTTTTTGTCTTTCTCTATATCCCCTGTGCTTCAAACAGTACCTGGCACATACAGATTCCTTAATTAAATGCTTGCCGACTCATTTGGTAGATCCTAATTCTGTCTCTGCTATTTGTTCACTATGTGGCACCTCACTTTCCCCATATTTAAAATGAGGATGTCGGCATAGATGATCTCTAAGGTTTTTTTTCATACCTAATGTTCTAGGAAAGGAAAAATCCTGGATTGAAGAGACCAGTAACAGTGACAGATATTCAGACATTTTGCCCTAGGAAAGGAAAGATGCCATTTTCCTTTAATCACTACATAGCATAAAATTAGTTCATCTTTAGTCAATTCAGAGTTCTGGCAAAATGTTAACTGGAGTTCATCCATTTGTAAATTGTACTATGTCTTGCTAACTTTTCTTAGAAACTGTGATAAGAGTTCCATTAGGTATATCCTCACATTCTGGAGAAAAGTCTACACAGAAGGTAATACTGAAATCCAGCTCCCAAAATCACCCCCGCAGCCCATGGCTACATGGAGGTGTTTCTACTGCATTGGCCACACAAGCTTTCAAGTAGGCATTTTCTGTCGTTTCATCCATATGTTGAGGAAGGTTTTTTTTCTATTTACTACTTACACCTGCTTTGTCTATAAAACTGAATCCAAAATCCATTTGTTGGCAACTAGAATCTTTGATGTCTAGTCCCTGAGATAAAAACCATGCCAGAAAAATAGACTTACTTATAAGTTGCACTGCACGAGGATTAAGTCTGATCATATTGGTTGCTCCAACAATTCTCTCATAACAGCAAAAGAAAACGCACCCTTCGTCGCTCATTCGACAGTTCCTATTCCAGCCAATGTCATAGCAACAAATCCTTCTTGATTGACATTCTGGGAATTTGGAAACCAGTCTTATCTGGATGGACACTTCTAATTTTTCCTAGAAGATCAGAGAATTGTTTTCTTAATCATTTTGGTCCTCACTCAAATTCTCTCCCCATTATGCAGATAGTCCTCATTTGTGTGTTCTATGTCATAAAAAGTCAAAGCTTTTTTTTTTTCTGCAGTCCCTTCCCAATTTACATCCCATTGGAGAATATCTTCTGCTCAACTGTGTCAGCATAGGGAAAGGGAGAAAAGGCCTCTAGATACCTTTATAAGCAGGAATTACATAGTGCTCCCAAATGGATAGAAATGGTCTCCTCAATGACATCTGGAGCCTAAATCTCAGAATGAACTGAGGCTAGTGAGCAAATAGAAGGGCATCTGGTGAAAGTGGGGTGTGGGAAGGGTGGGTAGGTAACTATGTCTAGGAATGGCAGGTCAAAGATGGATAGGTCTGCTTCTATGCAGGGTTGAGATTGGATGGTAGAAGGAAAAAAGAGCTCTTCGCCCTTTAAAAGGACAGAATACAAATGACTAATAGGGAGGTCATACCCAAGATGAGTAAGAAGATACTAAGAGAATACTGAGTTACTTGGTGTGTTCAAGTGGCCAGATCCTGATGAAATATATACCAGAGAACTGAAAAAAAAAATGAGGGAATAACTGCTGAAATACTTGGAAAAGAGCATGGAAAATGGGAGGTGTGCTATATGACTGGACATAGGCAAAGACTGATGCAATAGAATTTGAAAATTATTGGGTGGTGAACTTGACTTGAACTCCTGCTGCAATTCTAAAAGTTATTGGTGAAGCAATGATTACTGACTTACCTATACCAAGGCTTCTTAAACTTTTTCCCCTTGTGACCCCGTTCAGTGCTTCTTGCACTGTGGGTTCATATGGACCCCATATGGAGTCATGACCCACAGTGTAAGAAGCCCTGATGAGACAAGTTAAGGGCGGGTCACAAAGAATCATTGTGGCTTCATTAAGAATATGTCACGCTATTGAGTCCAACCATTCTGGAAATTGATTTGAAATTATTCAAAGAAACTGACTGTGCAAAGGAGTATCCATACTCTTTAATCCCAAGATCCCACTGCTATGTATATAACCTAGTGAAGTAAAGGACAGAAAGACAAGTTCTGGGCCAGAACCACTGTATGCTACTCCCCTAGATCTGCCCTTAAAGACCGTGTTTCAGGTGACACCCCTTTTCAACCAACACACTGTTAGAGGCCAAGGAGCAGGATTCTAAGTTGAAGCTTCTGTCCCCATAGTCCAATCCTTGAATCAGCTTTTTCTGAGTTCAGGATGAGTAGTGAACTCCAGTGTGTTGCTTCTCATAGTTGGTGTTCTGCACACTTTGATGGAGAGAGATCCCACCCCCCTGCCCCCGCCTTGATCAACTCTTCTTGCCAGGCAACATTCAGATTATATTTATCCTCTCAGTGTGCTATGTTCAGCACATTGTTTGGCAGTTGCTTCTCTTGTCCTAGGCACTATGGCCAAGGCCAATCAGCTAGGCTTCCCTCAGGCTTCAAGATGGATAATAGCACATGATTCAGTCAGTTATGTATTTTATATAAAATACAACGTTATTAAAATTATATGAAATACTAGCTACTTTCATACATATTTTAAGGAAAGGCATATATTTACTTCAAGTATACATTTTCTTTAAAATATAACTTTATTAAAATAGCATAGATGAGTAGTTAATTTCATACATATTTTAAGGAAAGTTATATATGTAGAGAGCAAAATGTATAGAAATGCAGTTGTAAGTTCAAATTAAGTATCTTACTAAATGCCAATTAATCAATGTTGAGTTCTTTTTTTCTCTTTGACATTAAAGAGAGGCAGTATGCAGCAGACAGAGAGCTGGCCTTGGAGCCAGGAAAAGCTCTGATCCTTACCAGCTGGCTGACTCTAGGAAGTCACATGACCTCTGAGTGTTCTGGGCAGCTGTCTAAGGCAAGGATTCCTACCCTGGGGGTCGAGGAACTTGGCTTTTGAGATCTTTTGATGACAGCATTTCAATAGAAGTGGTTTCATTTGTAAACCTATGTATTTTATTTTCTGCATTTAAGATAGGATTCTGACAAGGGCCCTTTGGGCTTCACCTCCCTACCAGATTCGTCCATAAAACAAACTGGGTAAAAAACATCGGCCCTAAGGCTGCAGAGAAGGTGCTGGCCTGTATTGGTAGAGAGAGTTTCCTCTTTCAGGAATTCCATATATCATTAAGGTCGCACATCTAACCCCATTCCCTATTTTATGGAGAAACCTTGAGCTTATTCCATGCAAATAAACCAACATTTTCACAGCCCTACTGTATGCAGGGCACTATCCTAGACCCTTAGAATGTAAATTTTGCTAAATATCATAATCTTTTTTTTTCAGTCATCATCTTTCTTGACCTATCTGGTGCTACAGATCATCACCCTTTTCTACTGGACCCTGGAAGGGGGACATAAGAGGTCAATGGCTCCAATTTATTCATTTTACAGATGAAGAAACTGAAGCCCAGAGAGATGAAGTGACATGTCTGACATCATAGAGCTAGTAAGTGCCTAAGGCAGAATTTTTACTTGTGTCTTCCTAATTCTGGGTCCAGCATTCTAACCACTATACCATACTGTCTCCCCTGAGCCTTGTCCTATTCACCACTTCTTGTTTCTTCCTCCTTGGCCAATAGCTTTGGTGTACAAGGCTTTTAAGTACCTTAATACTTATCAGAGAAAAGGTATCTTCTCATTTCGTTAGCTCTGGACCACTCTAACAATGTGTCTGATCTCTCCAAGGGAAGGTCTTGCTTTTTGTTCACTTCTTCTTCCCTAGTGAAGATTGGAAAACCAGAGACACAGTGGCTATCAATGGCATTTCTCATAATTGAAATCTGTGTCTTGGTCATTTCTCCCAGCAGGAGAGCATTCCTTTGGTAATTGTTAATCACTACTAAATCAGTTCCAACTCTCTCCTGATAGGAATCTGCTTATTCTACCATCTTTTCTGTCATATGATAACCTACTAACTTCCAGACTGTTTCAGACGTGAGTAATGCATGTGGACCCACTAGTCATGTTGATAATGTTAAGAGAACAGATTTTTTGTCATGAACTTAAGCCATTGTGAAAGTCAAAAATAATTTGCCCTATGAAGGAAGAATACATCTACTGCCCTTCCAATCTGGCACACCTTGGAGTGTCTGAGCTAAAAGGGGAATTCCTCTCAAGCCCTAAGAGAATAGAAATGAGCAGGCCTAAATCTTAGGAAGAAAGAATGTGAATAGGCTCCTGTGAACTGAATAGAATGGGAGCAGTAGATGGGAATTACAAATGGAAGCCTTCTGATTGGTTATTTTGATTTTATCTTACTTTGCGTCTGGTCACACAGCAAGACCTCTGTTTTGGATTTGGGCCAACAGGAGAGCTAAAACTCTAACTCTGTTTCCTCTTCCTTGTTTTTCTTCTCTCTTCAAGTGTAACCTTAGGGAGCATCATGGCTCTTTACCATGTCTGTGGCCAATAGGGAATAGACAAAGTGTTCTTCTTGTGCACAGAGCAGCTACCACCAATGAAAGCCTAAAGCAGGGCAGTGGCCATGGGAAAAGGGAGGAGAGGATGGGGAGAAATGTGGGAGATAACACAATGAAGACGCTTTGGCAGCTGGTAAAAGAGAGGCCAGAATTGAGGCTAACTCTGAGGTCGCAAACATAAGGGACTAGATCAATAGAAGGTACCCTCAACAGAAATAGGTAATTTGGGAGAAGTGACTTGTTTGGGAGAGGGGAGGCAGTGACTTCAGTTTTGGACATGTTGTGTTTAAAGTGTGTAGGAGATGCCCAGGGAGAGCTGTTTAACAGTCATTCACTGAATGATGGAGACTTGAGCTCTGGAGCGAGATGAGAGTTAGGAATGTAGATCTGGGTATCAACTGCAAAGAGAGAAGTGATTTAATGAGAGCTGATGAGATGATCAGGATAAAGGGTATAGAAAGGGATAGGCTTGGTGGCACTTAAGTTTAAAGCGCATAGATATGGGTACTGATGCATCAAGGTCCATCAAAGGAGACTCTAAAGGAGCTGAAAGATGAGTAGCATGAGAACCAGTAGAGAGCCATGTTATGTGCTCTAGCAGCTGTCAAAGGTTCCTAGGTGAACACAGTATATTGGTCCATGGCAGATTTGGGGCTGTTGGCAGTCTGGTTCATAGAGAGCTGGTAATAGTCAGATAATGGGTGAATAGAGGCTAGCTTATTAACACACCTCTCCCTCTCCTTTGCAAGGGTACATGCTAGGTGTATGCTTCAAGGATTTGAAAAGTTGTCATATGAAATGGATAGTACTTGCTCTGTTTAACCCCAGAGGACAGAACTGAGAGTCTGGGAACTGGGAACAGAGGGTGAAAATTATGGAGAGAAATGGAAGTATGATGTAAGGAAGAGATATTCTCAAGTAGGCCGGACTATTTCAAGAAACCATGGGATCCCCTACACTGGGGAGGGAAAGGTTGGATGCTCGTTTAGCGGGGATTTTGTGGAAGGGAGGCTTAGGTGAGACTAGCTGGATTCTGGGGTCCCATCCCACTCAAAGATTCTCAGGTCTTTTGCTTTTTAAAGACACTTTGCCTTTTCCTCTATAGAATATTTTAAAACATATTTGAATAGAACAGGTTGATACAGTCTAAGGCAATTTTGGGGACAAAAGGTTGAGATTCTACCTACTCACATGGAAAAATCAAGCGGCCCCCTTCTCCCACTGTTGTTATAAGCAGAGCTTCCCAGTTTACCCAATATTGTTTCAGAATAACTCCTGCTCTGTAGGGAGAATCCATCTACGACTTTGGGAATATTAGTATCGTCTGCTGTTCAAGTATCGGTCATGCATTGGTTATGAATGCAAGTCACCCCTTGGCAATCTCTTGGAATATAAATATTCTTGAGCTTGTGCTGAATGCATATTCAAATAGCCAATTTTGCAGTCTCATCTTGGGTTGAATGAACCACCAGCATTGACCCAAGTTACTGGGCTCGGTCTGGATAGCCAATTCAATTTAAAGTCTTTGGCTCTCAATTTGCATCTTCTCTTTTTCCTGTGAAGATGATGATATTAAACCAAACACTCGATGGCTTCGGGATCTCATGGTTAATGTACCTTCCAGAAGAAGCAGTGTGGTGTAGTAGGCTGAGTGCCAGGCCTGGCAGCAGAGGATTCCTGGGTTCAGATCACCTCTCTAACACTTTGCTACTGACCCCGAGAAAGTCACTTAAAGTTGTTGAGTCCCATTTTTAAACCTGTGAAATAAGGGTAATGATACTTTTCAGGTTGTTGTCAGGACCAAATGAGATTAATCTATGTTAAAAAATCTTTGTAAACTTGAATGTGCTATAAAAAATTAGCTGTCATGATTTCTATCAGCACAATGTTCTGAGAGCCCTCTCATCCCAAATGTGGATAGTCTGAGTCAGGGGTGGGGAACCTACGGCCTCAAGGCCACATGTAGCCCTCTAGGTCCTCAGGGACCTAAGAAGTAAATCCTTCATAAAAGGATTTGTTCTGTCAAATTTGGACTCAGTCAAAAAAGCCACACCCAAGGACCTAGAAGGCCACATGTGGCCTTGAGGCCGTGGGTTCCCCACCCCTGGGACTCTGAGTAATACATGTTCTCCTCCCCCCCTCCTCACCATCTAAACCTCTTCATTTAAAAACGAGGAGTCCTAGTGTATTTGAAATGGAATCATTCACTTCTGACTTTAAATTCCCTCAAGGAGTTTAGTCTCATTTTGAAAGAGCAGTATTTTGACCTTTCCTACTCTTCAGTCTATGAGTGAGATAAATCACATTTTCTGCTCTCCCAATATTATAGTCCTAGTCTATCCTACAAGCCTCCAAATGAAGGTCCTTCCATTTCTTTAAGGATTTGCCTTGGCTCTGGGATAGGTTGGTCATAAGGGGAATTCTGACCCATGGTTGCCCAGAGCCTTATGAAAGGGAAAGCCACCTAGTATCCCTTGTGTCCTTGGTTTTGGAAGAAAGTGGAGCCAGTTGTGGGAAACACTCTGTGTAAATGTAATCTTTTCTTGAGTGATGTTTTGTTACGTATGTGTTAAACTGAGTGTGAAGGGTCCCTATTAGCTTTTTTTTTTTACCCCCACCCACTCACCCACCATGTTCCTTCTCTGCCTTGATTTCTCCTCGGTTGCTAAGACCTAGAAAAATATGGCTATTTTTCAAAGTAAATTCTGAGTAGAAGAAGTGAGCAGAATCCAATAAGCATCTACACGTTCTTGTGTCAAGGACAGTGACAGCATGGTGTGACAGAGAGGGTACTTACTCTGGGGTTATATGATCTGGGTTCAGATCCCTCCTCTGATATTTACTACTTATGTGACTCAGCCAACGCACTTATCCTTTCTGGGCCCTAGGTTCTCCGTCTATACAACGAAGGGGTTGGGCTAGAGGTCCCTGAGGTCCCTTCTGGCTCTCCATCTAGGATTCACCAATATTACATACATTCCTCGGCCTGATGCTTAAGATTCATCTCCAACTTGGAATTTGCAAAAAGTAAAATGAAATTAAAGTAGTCTCATGCTCCAGTGCTGTCAAAAATGCTTGTGACAAATCCCTGACTCACTTCTGAGCTAGTGCTGCGAGACAGAGGGTAGAAATTTAGCATTTGACAAAGTAACATGAAATACTGACTGCCTTTGGAAGTCGCATATCTCCTCCCATTAATTTACTAATGAAGCAGATGTAAGCAGTGGGTCACATTCCAATTCTTTGAGCAGACTTTGCTCGTGTTTTTTACACTCCCAAAAGAGCATGAGCATGAAATGCAAATTGAATTCTGACCTTTAAGGTGCTTTAAAGTGTAACTGACCTCTAATGTCTACCTTTTCTAAAGCTGCATCGATTATTCACCATAAGGGAAGAAAACCGAGAGGCTTGACAGGTCATCTACATCAGTGAGTTGTGTCTGCGTTACATTAATTATGACTATGCATTCTGACAAACTCAACATGGTTGAAGTTGGAATTTGTGTTGACTATTCCGACACCAGTATTCTAACTCTGATCCTTTATGATTATGAATCACCTATCTCTGAGGAATGAAAATGACTGCTGGCCCAAATTGTGGGAGAGATGGATGGTGGGCACAAGCATGTACATAGATGTTAGCACCAATGATTTGGATAAGGGCCAACAAATGTCCACTTGGAAAAACAGGTTTTAAATACTGGAAGCCCAGTGTCCTGTTTCCCACTGTGTCTTCTCTGCTTCCTGCAAGTAATCCTCATATGACACGAACTTAAGACCCTTCACCATTCTTCTTATCCTCCCTTGTTATGCTCTAGTTTGGTAGAAAATTTCCAAAACTGCAGCACCTAGAACAAAGTAAACAGTACTCCACATGAAGTCTGGTGAGGGCACAGTGAGGTGAGATGCTTGCCTTCCTGTTTCTGGAAGCTATGCCCTGAAGCACCTTGAGGGCAGGGCTATTTTTATTTATATCCCCAGCCCATTAACCTTTTCGATTGTGAAACATCCACACTCAGGTTCTGTTGTTTGGATTGGTGAGGACCTCTTATGGCTCACTATGTCAGGCCAGCTCTAACCATGCTTCACTTTCCTTTCTGGTCATGTATTTAGCAAGCCACTTCCCACTAGTTATATCCTCTGTTTTATCCTCTATCCCTATCCTCCTATCTCCTGCTTTCTATTTTGGGAACCATAATGAAATCAAAACTTCCATTGCTCCTGGAAAGGGGATGTCCTCTGGCTCCACTCACCATCCCTTTAACTTCTCATACCAAAATACCTTTCCCTGGCCACCACTCACACACACACACACACACACACACACACACACACACACACACACACTACACATATGCATATATATGCATATGCATGTATATTTGTATATTGGTATGTATGTATACATGTGTGTACATGTGCGTGTGCATGTGTACATATATATGTATATACATATGTGTGTATTCTGCTATTAGAATGCAGCCCCTCAAGAGCAGGGATTGCCTTTTTTGTATTTGTCTCACCCCCCAGCACTTGCCATAGTCTGGGACTGTAGTTGAGTTCAATTCTTCATTCATCCTAATGTTTAAGAGGATGGGTAGAAGGGTACTACTGGCAGTGTAGAATGGGCCCAGGTCATGAAGAGTTTGCATTTGTCCTAGGCATGATGAGAGCCACTGGAGTTTAGTGAGTCAGGGCAGGGTGTGTAACACAGACATGTTCCTGAGGAAACCCACTTTGGTGGTTGTGTGGAAGATGAATTTGGATGCAAGAGACTTGAATGAGGCAGACCAATCTGGAGGTTATTTCCATAGTCTAGGCAAGAGGAGAGGAGTGTGTGCAAGGTGATTTAGGGCTGAGATGGTAGAAATGATAAGATGTGTCAGCTCATTGAATATGTGGCATGAGTGATGGTAATGAGTTCAAGATGCCACTGAAATCATCAGCCTTGGTGACCTAGAGGAAGGCGGCACCCTCGATAGTAGTGGGGCAGTTTGGGGAAGGGATGGCTATTTGGAGGAAGAAAATGAGTTCTGGTTTGGACTTGTGTGATTTTGAGATATCTACAAGTTACCCAGTTCAACATGTCTAATAGGCAATTGGTGATGCTATAACTGAGACCAGGGCTAAATGTATAGAGCTTGGAGTCATCTACATAGAGATGATAATGAAATGCATGAATGCTATGATAGTCACTGAGTAAGAGGGAAGAAGAAGGCCCAGGACAGAGTCCTGTGATACACTCCCAGTTTGGGGATGGGATATGGGTGATGAATCAACAAAGGAGACTAAGTAGTCACTGTTAGGAAGAGAGCCTTGAAAAGTCTGGGAGGAGACCATATTCATGAGGAGAAGGTGGTCAACTGTGTCATATACTGTAGATGTGGGGAAGGATGAAGACTGAGAATAATCCATTAGGTTTAACAGTCATGCGTCATTAGTAACCTTTAGAGAGAGCAGTTTCAGTCGAGTGCTAACACTGGAAGGAGACTGCAGATCGTGAGAAGAGAGGAAGTAGGAGCAATGTGTGCAGATAGCTTTCTCGAGGAGTTTGGCTGTGAAAAGGCAAGATAGGGGGATGTATTTCATGGAGTTGGTAGTTCCTAGTGAGTATTTTTTTTAAGATGAGAGAGACTTGGGTGTGTTGATTTGCAGCAGTAAAGGAGGCAGTAGGTGGAGAGAAGGGGCATAATGGTGGGGGCAGTCTTCTGGAGAAGACAGCAGTGGATGGCCTCTCCTTGGCCATGATGGAAACCACCATATTTTCATGTTCTTGAAGATGACAATTCTATTCCTTCTCAACTTTGCTGCTCTTATCTCTTTCTGGGCTTCCTCGTATGTCTTCATTTTCATTTCCTCTGATCATATTTTTTTTAGCTAGAGTCCTCAGCTGAACAACTGGCTCAAACTGGCCATTCTGAATAGAAACCAAAATGACAGTCAAAACCCATAAGAAAAGAAAAAATGAATTCTATTATTTTTTTAATTTAGAAGAAAGAGTAAAAGCGTCCTTGTAATTCTCACTTTAAAAGAAATCATTTTTGGGTTCTTAGTTCACTAATACTTTAAAACCAAGGCTTTTCTTTTGTTTGTTTGGGTTTTTTTTTAATCCCTCACACATGTATACATCAAAACTCAAAAAGGGCATTTTTATATAAAGTGACAGCTGTTTATTTAAATTATCCCAGCCTCTGTGTATTACCCTTTCTATCTGACAGACATATGCTCAACTATTGCATTAGAAATAAACGCACATATTGTTTGCCATACTGTAGTAACAAGGCACAGGGCCACACCAGTTGCTCAGACAGTTGTGCTATCTTTTGGATGGATTTAGCAAGAGTTGTTCTTTTTATTTCCCTTTTTTTTTCTAAAGATTAAATCAGTAGCACATTATGTTGGAATAGACATTTTGATGAAATGTATTTAAGATAGTGCTCCAAAAAATTATATGACTAGAAGGCAAATGCATCATGGAACAATAGGTTAAAAAAAACTTATTACAAAATCCAGACTTTGCTACATTGAATGTTAAGTTTTCCTTAGAGGGACATATGTTGAAACAGAAATCTAAGTTTAATATATGCTCTGTATTACTGAAGAGATTACAGTTTAGTTCATAGAATCATCAAGCAAGCAAATATCTACTGAGTGCCTACAATGTGCTGGACACTATATTAGGCACTGTGACTATGAAGGTCGTGATTAAGCTTTCGAGGAGCTTGCCATCTATCAGGGGAGACAGTGTGTCCAGAAATGAGTATATATGTAAAATAATACAAGATAATGAGAGCTGGGGACTGAAGGAATCAGGAAAATAATTGCTTGGGAAGAACTTTGAAGGAAACAAGAGTTTTCCAAAGGTGAAGGTGAGGTAGAAGTACATCATAGGCATGGAGACAGCTCCTAAGTACAAAGGCTTGGAGATAGGGTATGGAGTGTCATGTAGGAGGAATAGCCAGAAGGGGGCAGTATCATGGAATATGAGAGCCTCTCAGTAGCTGACCAAGAATCTTCTTTATGACATTCAAACAAGTGGTTGTCCAGTTTCTGTTTGGAGACTTCTAGTTAGGGGGAACTAGCTCTTTCCCCAGAGTAGCGCATTCTACTTCTAGGCAGCTCTCATTGTTAGGAAAGGTTTCCTTCTCTCAAACCTAAATCTCCATCTTCCATTTCCCTCCACTACTCCTGGTTCCACTCTCTGGTGATAAGCAGATTAAGTCTGATCTCTCTTCCACATGATATTCCTTACTTAACCTGAAGACATAAGGCATACCATAGCAGCTTTCTCCCAAGTCCTCTTTTTCTCTTAATTCCTTCAACTCATCTTTATGTGGTATTGTCTCTCTTTGACTCATCGATGGGTTGCCCTCTTTGGGCTGAAATCTAGCTTGCCATCGTCATTCCCCAAATGTGGTGCCTAGGCCTGAACACGGTGCTCCAGATGTAGCTGGTATAGGGAAGAGCATTATGGAAACAGCACCGCTTCTTTTCTGGATGCTCCAACCCTCTTAATTCAACCTAGAATAGAATGAAGGTTTGGAGATGTCATGTTACACTGTTGACTCATTTTGAGCTTATTCCACTGAAACTGTCAGACCTATCCATTTTTTTCATCACTCATTCCCTCCCCTTTCTGTGGAAAAGGGAGGCAGTGTGAGCCACAGCGGAGTAAGCACTAAACTTGTTTAGAGCCTACCTTCTCTCCATTTCTAGCTCTGTGACCCTGCTGATTTCCCTTCAACCGCTCTGTGTTTCAGTTTCCTGATCAGTGGGGAAAATTCACCTCCTAGCTGTCTCTCAGGCTCTGGATAAGAAAGGTCTTTGGTAAAAAGGGATATAAATAAAGAGCTATAGAAATGTTCTTGGCAGTGTTTCTCCTCCTCCTCCTCCTCCTCCTCCTCCTCCTTCTCTTCATCATTGACATCATCATTGTCATCAGAGTTGTCATTATATGAGGTCATTTAAAATATACCTGGAAAAAGGTTTTTTTTTTCCTTTCTTTTCTTTTCTTTTTTGAAAAAGAATGTGTGTCTCAAGTTGATTATTTAAATGATGTGTAATCTCAGATTAAGTAGCCTGCTCACTAGTTAATCAAGACTGAACACAACCCTCACAGATTTGATGAACTTATTACTTTGAGTAATTCATTTCAGCAAATGTATTTAGAAATGTATTTATAGGACTCACAGGCATTTTTCCCCTTATAAGTTCTCTGAAAAGCTGCTTTTGGAATTGTTTTTATTACTGTCTTGTTTTTATATCAGTTCTCCTCTTCTATACCAAGCTAATAATCCTATGTAATAGAGATTAGCAGAAGATAAAAAAAAACAGTTTAGCAAAACAAACTAATATATCATTGCTGTATGACAGTGTGTGCATTACTGCACATCCATAGTCCCCCTGCCTTTGCAATGAAGTTAGGGAGGTCCCTTCTCATATTTTTGGGGGGTCATTATTATTATGTAGAATTCAGTTTCTTTTCCTGTTTATATTATCACCTATATTATTTTCCTCCTCCAATTTAATTTACTTTATGTCATTTAATCTCTGATTCAGTTCATGTGTACCTGCTTTGTGCCAAGCTGTGTACTATGTGCTGAGGATACATGTGTAGAAGATGCTCCCTGCTCTTGAGTAGTTCACAATCTTATTGGGGGAGAAAACACACAAATAACATTGTGCAAAGAAACTATTTGCAGGATACGTTGGTCATAATTAGCAAAAGGAAGACACTAGATTCAGAAGGCCTGCGGAGGGCTGTCCAGAGTCAGAGGGAAGATATGTGAGACTTGTAGGAAGTATGTGGGAGAGAGGACATAAGCTTCCAAAAGACTGGAAAGGTAGGGTGGAGGGGGTCCAGGTTATGAAGTCATTCAACAAAAATTTATTAAATGCCTATCATGTGCCAGGCATTTTACTGAGAGAAAAAGAGCCCCTGCCCTCAAGGAGCTTACTTACAATCTAATGAGAGAAGACAAAACGGAAGCAGAGAAGGGGCTGGGGGGAAGGCACCTGGCACAGGGGCATGATGGAGCAATCCAGAGGAGTGCAGCTGGGTGGGAAATGAGGGATTTTGAATGTCAGAAGACTTCGTATTCGATCTTGGAGGCGATAGGGAGCCACTGAAGTTTACTGAGTAGAGGAGTGACATGGTAAGACCTGTGCTTTAGGAAGATCATTTGGACGCTTAAGTCTTCTCCAAAGTAATTTCATTGTTTCTTCTGATAGAGTAATAATCTGTTAGATCCATGTAGCATGTTTATTTAGACAGTCTCTAATTGCTAGTCATCTACTTTTTTTTAAGCCAGTTCTTTGTTACCACAGAAATTGCTTCTATGACTATTTGGATGTACATGGGACCTTTCACTTCAGGTATAGCTGCCTTGGGGTACATGCCTAGTAGTCAGATATTTGGGTCAAAGAGTTAGTTGCATTTTTTTTAGCTTTATTTCAAATTACTGAATCAATTCTGAGCTCTAGCAACAGTGAACAAGTATATCTGTCTTACTACAGCCTTTTCCTCCCCAACATTGACAATTTCTGTCTTTTGTTTACTTTGCCAGTTTTCTGGGACTCAGGTAAAGCCTCAGAGTTGACGAATACCTTATTCTATAGAAAAAGGAATGGGTTAAGAACCAAGAGATAGAAGTCTTTCTCTACCATTAACTAGCTGTGTTACCTTGCAATACTGTCCTCGTAGATCTTCATGTTTCCCTTTTCTCCTCCCTCTAATCCACTTTTTTTTTTTTTTTCGGTGAGGCAGTTGGGGTTAAGTGGCTTGCCCAGGGTCACACAGTTAGTAAGTGTTATGTGTCTGAGACCAGGTTTGAACTTGGAGTCCTCCTGACTCCAAGGCCAGAGCTCTATCCACTGCGCCACCTAGCTGCCCCCCAAATCAGTCTTTCTTATACATGCCTTGTGGTCCCATTCACCATCTTTGTGACTTACTTCATTAAGCAGAACACCACTACCTAGTCACTGCTTTTCTCCTACATTCTCTGTCTCTCCTTTTTAGACTATGAGCTTCTCAAGGGCAGGAGATATCTCACTTTTGTATTTGTACCCTCGTGACTTACCACAATGCCTGGCACATGGGAATCACATAAGGAATGCTTCATTCATTCTTGCCACTCACAAAATGCATTAAATATCTGAGAGTTAACTCATCAAGACACATCAATGCCATCCTCTCCTGATTGGTGAGAGTCCTTTAGATCTAGCTGGATCGAGATTCACCGTGTTGTATTCTGTCCATCTTCATGTCATTCGATTGTGTGTACTTCTCGCACTTTCCTCGTCTTACTCAAAGAACAGAGATGAAGTCACCGCCGCCATTTTTAGAAATGACATAGAAATTGACTGCTGTATGACTTGCCTGCCCTGTGACTCCTCAAACCAAACCATCCCTCTGTGGTCATTGCTTCTCTATATATGTTTTTTCCTCTGTTAGCCTGTAAGCTCCTTGAGGAACTCTCTTGCTTTTTTTGCATTTGTATTTCTAGTGCCTAGTATAGTGCATGCATGTGTAAGTGCTAAATACAATGCCTTTTGATTCATTGATTCCAATATAATTACACAACAGTTTTCCCAAAAATACAAGAAACCCCAAATAACTGTATAGAGATCCACTGTTAATGGGCAGGCCATGCCAATAGAATAAAAATAATGATATTGCCCAAATTAAACTATACTTTTAGTATTACATTAATTTAATTACCTAGGGAATATTTTATAGAATTAGACAAAATAATAATTAAATTTGTATGGAAGAACAAAAGGTCATGAATATTTAAGAAAATAATGAAAACGAGTAGGAATGAAGTGGTTCTGGCAACCCATGAGACTAATGGCAACTTCAAATGTAATTTTATACAAATTTGTTTTAAATTGGATACAAATCAAATTTTATTACAAAGCAGTAATTACCAAAGCTATCTGACATGTGATAAAAATGGGAAAGTAGATCAGAGGAGTGGATTAAATAACAAGGACTAGAAGCCATTGCATATACCAGTCAACTGTTTGGCAAACCCAAGAAAACAAACTCTTGGGGAGGGGACTCTTGATTTAGCAAGACTGATGAAAAATGGAAAACTTTTGGTAGGAAAGTTTAGGTCAGCAACTTACACTCTGAAACATAATAAATTCCAAATGGATAATCTATACATAAAAATTCATGAAATGGAGGATAACTTTTATAACTCTGGGTAGAGGAAAAATTCATAGCCAAATATGGGCTAGAAGAGATTGTAAAAGACAAAACAATTTAGATGAAATTTTTAAAACTTTTGCACAAACCAAATTGATGTAATCGCAATTGGTAAAAGACATAGATTGTGGGAAAATATTTGCATTAATCTTCTCTCTGATAGATGTATGACATCAAAAGTCTCCCGTCCAATCCAAATGTTTCAGAAGGAATGGGGATCAGTGAACATGCGTCTAAGCTCATGTGGGTATGTGACACCTACTTTTACAATCGTACATAATTTTTCATTAGCAGTTGTTTTGGAACTACTTTCCTTCCCATACATATAAACTATAGGAAGTTAGAAGTATAGTGTTCCCTAAACATTACAATATCTATTCAGTCTTCCAGGAGGCACCACAAATCATTTCTTTTTGTCTCATTTTGCCTCACCCAGAGTTTCCTCAGAATATGGGACATGCCTAGGTCTTTAGTGTTTTGGTTCAAAAGGTACAACTCCTGTACCGTCTCTCGAGGTAAACATTTCTTTTTCTTTTTCTTTTTTTTTGCTAGGCAATGGAGTTAAGTGACTTGCCCAGGGTGACACAGCTAGTAAGTGTTATGTGTCTGAGGTCAGATTTGAACTCAGGTCCCCCTGAATCCAGGGCCGGTGCTCTATCCACTGTGCCACCTAACTGCCCCAAGGTAAACATTTTTGCCAGGTATAGGACACCTCTTTTTATAGACAATGCAGAACTGCTGAACTAAATTAAATAGTTTCTAAATGCTGGTTTCTTTTTGCATTTCTGGTGAGTTAACCCCTTTCCTCCATCCCCTATTCTGTAAAATAATTCTTTTTTAACGGGAAGTAAAGCCAAAAATCCAGGGGAAACTTCATTGATGCAGAGAAATACTGCTCTGAGAAGTCTGTTTATTCGACTGGCTTTCTGCACGTGCATGTATTCCCATTTTTCTGCATCATGTGTGTTCCTTCAAAATGTTTCATATACTGAGTGGTATGGTACATTTCTTGAGACAAAGAGAAGGTCAACCTTCAGCGCTTTGACAGTTGTGTCATAAGGGCTATGACAGCTGTGTCCTTGATAACCCCTTCTAAGCTCCTTCATCTTTCACTTGGGCTAGTGTTTGAGGTCATGGGATTCAGATACCCTCCCTAAGTCCCCACGGTGCAGCAGAAAGAGAAATGAACCAGAATCTAAATCCCTGAGTTTCAGTACCAGCTTGGACACTCAATAATCATGTAACCTTGCCCAAGTCCCTTTCCCCTCTGATTTTTCCTAAGATGTAAGATGAGGTTTTCCAACTAGATCATTTTAAGGTTCTTTTCCAGCTATAATATTTGTAGCATTCTACATTGCTTCCCACTTCTTACTGGGAGTGGACAGTTGAAACAAAAGCAGATATCTCTTCTGTAACTTCTTGTCTTCTGGATTACATCTTCCATGGGCCAAAGCTGTACTTTTCTACCTTATTTCTTTTTGGTCCATGCATGATAATTTCATCCATGTGGAGAAATCTTGCCGTGGAAACTCTTGCTGCCGATGTGTACCAGTAAGTCATCTATAATATACTCTCTTATAGAGTTACCTGGGGGACTGACAGTTTAGGTGACTTGTCCATGGTTACAAGGCTATTATGTGCCTGAGGGATAAGTCGAACCCAGGTCTTTCAGACTACAAGGCAGGCTGTCTATCTGCTGTGCCTTAGTAATGTGCCCTAATTAAATATTTTAGATCAAATCCTCTCTTTTGCCACTTGCCGGGATCTAGGTTGAAGATGGAAAGCTAAGGTAACTAGACATGGGAAATATCCACAAAAGAGGCGAAAGCAAGAATTGATGTAATATGGATAATGCATTTCCAGATAATCCAGGGTTAACTTGAAGGTCTGTTCCAGTGATCAGATAATAAGAAGGCTTTGCCTTCAGTCTTTATGGAGAGCTCTGTCAGAACTGCTTTCAAAAGTTTGAAAAATTCATTACATTCCCTATGTGTTGAGAACTGTGTACTCTCACAAGTAATTTCATAACTTTCCTCAACTCTTAGAAGGAATACGTTATACTCTAGACCTTATTTTTTTTTCATTGGAAATGCATTTAACCAGTGCCATTTTTCATTGGTAAAATAATTAGGAAAATGTCAGTTTTCAAGAAAGATGAATCTTATAAGTTCAAAATAATTTAAACTAATTCTGATTTATGCCATGAAAATGATCAGATAAAGTAGAGATTGAATGTGCTGCTACCTTAGTGCACAACAGCTAAGTAGATACATCTATATATATCACCACTAATTTGGTTCCAGTACCTTTTCGTGATCATGAATAACCTACATGCTTTAAGCTGCCTGTAAGGGTGAGCTGGTATCTCTGTAATAACAAAGCCAACCTATTAGTGCACATTTAACATGTGCCCCATGAAACAACCTCAAAATGAATGTTTTTCTTGGTATTTCACGCACACAATGAGTGAGGATAATGCCAACTTAAAATATAATTCTATACAAATTGGTTTTAAATTTGATGCAAATTGAAATGTAGCTTCAACCAGGATGTCAGAAATTCAAGGAACTCTGTTCATGCTTTGGAAAGACAATAATGCTGTTTCTTCAACAGAGCTTTGCAGTTGTGTGGTCTGTTCAAGGTAACTGCTCGCTTTATTGCCTTTAAATTTTCTTTTCCTACATAGGGGATTTATAGTTTTGTTTCTTACTGGAAAGCAGGGCTTCCTCCTAACCTAAAAGTTGTTCTCTCATGAAACCTGAAGAATAATCCGTTCCTTACAGACCCCAATCAAATATAACATTCTGAAATCAACTTAGTGTAGACCACCGGCAGCTTGATCTTGTTCTACACTTAAAGAGTAAAGAACAAGCTTTGGGGCTCCTCTGCATGTTAGTTACAGTGAGTGTGACTCTGGGCTGACCAGGAAAACCGAGAAAGAACATGGATCACAGTATTTTTCCCCTTTGCCAGTGGAAATTCGTGGCAGGTTATCTTGTCACATGGAGTTTTATGACTGGATTGCTAGTTCCAGCATTCAGTTGCAGACCTTAATGGACAAACCAAAGCATCCTCGCTGTCAGTCTAAATCCCCTTTTCTGTTTTATGTCACTTTGTCTTGGACTTAGGTTCCATGGACTCGTGTTCCAACATGAAACACATATCCGTACTTGGTTAGCTTTGCATTAGCTTTACTGAAGGATCCACGGAGGTCAGAAGAAGTTAACAGTCTCTAGATGGCCCAAACTTTGAGTAGTGCCCTGCTTGTTAAGTCCCATCTGGTAATTTCTGAACATCTAGGATGTGACAGCTCCTCTGAGCATTTGTAGTAAACAAACTGAGCTTTAGGTTAGAGGTGAAGGGAGGAAAGATGGGAAAGGACAGGGAGATGGAAGGAGGAAGGAAGCAGGAAAAGGAAGCGGGGAAAGATATAAGCATTTATTGAGCATCTGTTATGTGTCAGGCACTTTTCAATTATTATATCATTTGATCCTGACAACAACCCTGGGAAAGCAGGTGCCATTATTATCCCCATTTTATATATCAGGAAACTAAGGCACAGAGAGGTTAAATGAATTGCCCAGTGTCACCCAACTATTAATTGTTTGAGGCTGGATTTGAACTCAGGTTTTTCCTGACTCCAGGCCCAGTCTTCTGTCTACTGTGCCACCTGGCTGCCACTTCCTTTGCTGTATACATGGCTTAAATGACATCTCTAGGTAAAGGATCATGCGTGAAGAAATCTTGCCTTGAGCTCAGCCCAGATGGTATTAATCTTTTGTAATGTTTTCTTCACCCTGGGGTCAAGAACAGGGTACTTTCCCAGGGCAGGGGTGATAGGTACATGGCCAAGGAAGCTCCAATGGCTCCCAGCCTAGACCTACTTCTGAAATAGAGCTCTAGAATTAAATACTGAGATATGAGAAACATACTTTATCAGATTCAAAAACATACTTTATCAGATTCAACTGGCCCAGAATGCAGGATATTGGATCATAAGTTTAGAGTTAGAAGGGGCCTTGTGCCATCTGATTCAGTTCCATTATTTTACAGAGGATGATACTAAGTCCTAGAGAGATGATATAAATTGCCCGAAGTCATGCAAGTCATTAGTTGCCGAGCTAGAATTAAAACCCAGGTACATCTAGAACTCTTTCTCTTCTACCTGAATTGGGTGGGTATGGAGAGAAGTAAAGGCAGAGTGCAGGAGATGAACTGGGAAAGCAGGCATGAATCAAGTCACCAGTGTTCACAATAAAGGCCAAAAGCAGATTTGAGGTGAAGGAAAGAGGTATTACAGTCAGAGAGTAGAATATCAAACTTTTAGTTCTGGAAAGTCATAGAATTCCAGGAAGACTTTAAGGCATTACCACTGAGGCAGCTAGACAATGTAGTGGCTAGTACACTGGGCCTGGAGTCAGGAATAGCCGAGTTCAAATTCAACTTCAGACACCAACTAGTTTTGTGACCCTGAGAAAGTTGTTTAACCCTGTTTGTCAGTCTCCTCAACTACAGAATGGGCATCATAACAGTATTTACCTTGCAGAAGTGGTTGTGAGGATCTACTGAGATAATATTTGTAAAGTGTTTGGCACAGTGCCTGGCAGTAGGTGTTGTATAAATGCTCATTCTCTCCTCTTCAACATGTCAATGCTTGGCTGGATTGTAGATTAAAAGCATGCCTTTGGTGTTGAAGTTGAATTGTGCCGGTGGCTTTTCTGGGTTGTCAGTATTGGTGTCTCAGGATGATTGGAGAAGATGGTTTGTAGAGAGCCAGATACTAAGTCATTCTAAAAGTAAGTGATTGAGGGTGAGGGTGACAATAACAAGAATGAAGTAAGTGTAGTATAAATGGTTTGTATTGACCTCAAAAGAGGAGAAGTATTTTCATCTTCTTCTACTTTACCCACTTCCTAGCAGCCAAATCCCTTAGATGAGCAGGAAAATGTTGCATGGTGCAAGGAAGACAAAATATCTCAGTTCCAGAGAGCGCAACTAAGAGAAATGGGGAAACATCATAGAGTCAGACTACCAAAGAATCTTGACAAGGTCCAGTGGTAGGTTCAACCTGGTAGGCTGAAGGTTAATGGGACAAAATTATCTATTATGCCAGGTTAAAAAATCAACTTTACTAGTACAAGAGGGGAGAGGCATAGCTATTTAAAAGTCCATCTGAAAATGGCCTAGGAGCTTCAGCAAACTACAAGCTTAATATAAATTGGTGTTATGATACAGTAGCTTAAAAAAGGTGGTGGAGTCTTAGGTTGTATTGAGGGAGTTAATGAGATCCAGTTCTCTTCCCTGATTAGGTCACATTTGTAGTCATATGTTCATTTCTGGGTACCACATTTTAGGAAGGATATTGATAAGTCTTAGTGTCCAGAGGAGAGTAACTCACATGGAGAAGGACCTCAAAATCATGTCATATGAAGATCAGGTGAAACAACTGGGTTTGTTTAACCTGGTGAAGAGAAGATTTAGAGGGAGTCATGAGAACTATTTGCAAGTATTTGGTGGATTGACCTGTGGAAGACAAACCACACTTATTTCACTTGACCCCACAAGGCTCAGCCAGAAACAATGGATGAAAGCTGAAGAGAGGTATAGTTAGATTCCATGAAAGAAAAAAAAATACCTCTAATAATGAAACTTACTCCAAATTGAATGACTTGCCTCTGATGGTAGTGATGTGGCCTTCTCTGGAGACCTTCATGCGGAAACTAAATGGCCATTTTGCAGCAGTGTGGATAGGGCTCCTGTTCAAGGATTAGTTAGACTAGGTGGATGGAAAGACTCTCATATTTTTGCTAAGCTTGCACTTTCAATAACCCGCCCCCCCCAATCAGGCTCCCCACATTATCTGGCAACATTTAGTTAAGATGGAGCCCCAGAAAACAAAATGGAATCCTATTATCCTTCAACCAACTCCAAACACTTTTTTCATACTTGTACAACTGACATTTCAGATATATGAAATGAAAGTCTCTATCAGATAGTAATATTTGATTAGAGCTCAGTGTTTGATTAGAGCTCAACCATGGATTACTTTTTTGAAGTTCAAGTTGAATTGGAATTGTGCTTTTTTCATTAACAGAAAATTTTACCCCTGAAGAAATTGACCTTGTTCGGTTTCCTTAATGCAGCTCGCTTAAATTTGTTCTACAGAATAATGAAATGGTAGAACAGCATTATGCCCCACAACAATAGCATGAGCATGAAAGGAAACCACCTTCTAATCTTTGCAGTGTTGTAAAGATCCTGTGAGTTCATCAACCCCAATTGTCCAGTGTATTTATGATCTTATCAATAAATGCATACATCTCCCAGTGCTGGAGATCAGAGATGTCAAACTTACAGCCCACCAAACTCCTGAGTGCTGCTGGAATTAAAGGGTATTGAAATGATTAAAATGCAATTGGGGAATGTTTAACAAAATAAATACAAATATAATAAAATGTTAATAATGTTAATTTGTGATTTTCTTAGTTAATATGTGACCCACAGGGATTTCAGTTTGACACCCCCCAGGGCACAACCCATCTGTGCCAGCCCATCCCCTGAAGCTGTTGTCGGGGTCCTCCAGAAATCTTCCCCGTGAGATACATCCAGTGTGTGTGAAGACTTCCTCGTTCTCTCTTTGCTTTGCATTGGTACTCATGTCAAATCAATGTCCACTAAATTTCATCTACTACTATGATTTTGTTTTCAGTACTACTTGACCAGGAGGACCTTTGTAGGCAAATAATAACTCCAGTCCTGAGATCAAATGCTTCAAATGCAGCCTCCTACCATCTCATCAGTCTGTTTTGATCTCTCTCTGTCCCCCATCATTCACATAGCACCTGCAATTCTAGCTCTTTAGTGAGGCCTTTATTATCTCTCAGATGGAAGTGCTCAGATAGGCTTTCCTTTGTTTGATGGTGATATCAATATTTTCATGTATGGAGTGGGCCACACTTTTGTTCAATATTCTCTTCTGTGATATTCGTCCATGTTGGGATTGCGTGTCATTAAGCTGAGAGCTCTTAGAAGGCTGAAGCTTTGTAGGCAGTTCCATCAAGCCACATACAGTTAACTATATCATAGACTCAGAGCTGGAAAGAAATAAAAACAGAGGCATTAACTGAAGAGGCAAGAAAACGCTAAGGACACTGAAAGTTGGGAAGTAGATGTCACATGACATCGCCTAAGTACAACTGCACTAAGTGCACATGAAGTGCAGTGCAAAGAAGGGGAAAGGGAACTGAGCCACGTCCCCAGGGTTTAACTGGCTTAACCGTCTGTTGGCAGCTGACTTGGAATCAGCAAGTCCTAGGTTTAGATCCCACCTCTCATACTCACTGTGCGGCCACGAGTGAGTCACATAACCTCGCTGAGTCTCAGTTTCTTCGTTATAAAAAGGAGATAGCTGTTCCCTGGGGCTTGGTTTCCAGTTCAGTGAGTTCTTTGGCTGGGATTGCTGGTTCTTGAAGGGTTTCACACATGGTCACTTCACTGCAGCTCAGGCCTTTCTGAAGTGCCCTGTCTCCTCGCTAGCAGCTTTGTCTACCATATAGCTACCCCTTCCTTCTTCGCAATTTCCCTTCATCTGTAGCCTTCCCTCACTAGAACGTATGTTCTTCAAGAACAAGCACCATCTTGTTTCCTTAATTCTGTATCCCCAGCACATAGTCAGTCCTTTTTCCAGCTATGTAAAAATGGGGAGAATAAGACCAGTAGCTGCCTCTCAGAATTGTTGTGAGCTTCAAATGAGTTAATGCTGTAAAATGTCATAGACTTTAAAGGACCATATATATATCAGTAGCTATCATGGTTATTTATTTATGCGGTATCATTTTATTTCATTTCTTTTTAGTTTATGTTATTTATGTATGAAGTAAGTGGCCCTTTTCAGGTCTGCCTCTTAGTTTCCATGGTCAGACCCTGGGAGAGAATCATGGTTCCTCTTTAACCATCTGTCCCAAACACTGTCTCCACACTCCAAATGGGGCAAACTTTCCTCCCAATAGAGGATAAGATCTTTGAGGACAAGAATAGGGTTGGTTTTTTTTTTTGCCTTTACTTAGCATAGTTTCTGGCACATAGTAAGAACTTATTAAATGATTTTTTTAAGTAGTGAATTTTTTTTCGGTAACTATCTTCGGAATTCTCCTGCTCAAGAAGCTTCATTGACTCCCTGTTGCTTCTGAGAGATCATAAACTCCTCTGTTTGGGAATTAAAACCTTTCACAATCTGGAGCCAATCTTTCTTTATATGCTTATTTTCCTTTATACCATGTCATACACCCTATGTTCCAAATGAACTGGTCACCGTTGTGTTCCTCTGCCACAAAATTCCATCCCCTTCCCCCCCCCGCCATGCCTTTGCATATTCTGTGCCCCATACTTGGAATGCTTTCCTTTCTTCTGCCTCTTGGAATCCCTTCCCTTCAAGATTTAGCTCAAGGGCTATCTTCTACAGGAGGCCTTTCCTGGGCCTCCCAATTTTCCACGCTTACCTTCCTTCAGAGAATTCTGTATTTACTCTGTGTGTGTTTATTTTTCATTTTTTGCTTCTCTGTGTGTATGTTGTTTCCCCTCCATAGAAGGTGAGCTTCTTGAGGGGGAAGACTAGTTATATTTTTGTCTTTGTGTTTCCGGGGCTTTGTTATGTGAGAGTCACGGAATGCTGCAGTCGCCAGAGGAGTTAAATGTGAGTGTGCTACATAAGGCAATGACAAGGCCTATGCTGGATGAGAGCTGTTGTGACCCGTAACAGCCAAGTAATGCAGAAAGGTGGAGTCAGGAAGGCCATTTCAGAAGCGTATGGTTGAAAAAGACAATGGGCTGGTAATGTGGCTCTATAGCAAATGTAACAAACGGGCAGCCCGTGTACTCTGTTGGTATCTTTGCAGTGTTGAGGGAATGTGAGTAAGACCCCTGGTATGCTGAGTGGATTCCCCAGTGATGAATTTAGGAGAGGACATGGACAGGAGTTGTATAGGATTAGTAGGTAGAGACGGGTTACAGTTTGCTGCATGAGAGGGAACATCAACATTGGTGCTATCATAGAACCATTGGAGTACTGTCTCAGAGTAGGTTATAGCTTATAGTAGCTTATAAATGCTTATTGAATTAAATGACAATAAAGATCAAATTTATTATGATAACCAAACTTATACTGGTGTAATCCTGGCTTATGATAATGTCTCTTCCTTTCCTAGGCAACATCTTTGGTGGTAGTCTTTTTTAATGGGGCTGCTGACCACCTCCCTATCACCTGCCGAACTTGTCATTGTTATTTAATCGAAAGGAACCTTTCTCTGAGCTCTGTCTTCTTGGCTGCCTACCCTCAAGGAAAAGGAGCCATTCCTATGGCTAACTGATGAAACAAGGTCATATTGTCACATTAAACACTTGAAAATGGCAACATTACTTACCAGATCAGTTCCTTGGGGTGGCTAAGTTTGATAAGGCTTGTGTGTGTATGCATATGCACGTGTTTGTGTGTTTCTCCTATCTACTTCATGTTCAAGAAAGAGTTGACTTAACAATTGGGACGAGAGTCAGCAGTTTGCAATGACAACTCCTGCTGACGAGAGTGTCAATATTTGCTACAGATCTACTAAATCTTTGATGTAGTCTTGTGAAACTGCAACTAGAAAGTTAGAAATGGGACCAGAGATGTAAGATTAATCATTGTTGATGTTTGATTTTCCAATGCTGGGCCAGATGAATTCATGTTGGCCTCACTCATTTGACCAGAGAGCCAACATAGGCAAGTGAAAATGGACCAGCCTAGGCGTCAAGACATCATCATGGTCATTACTCTCATCTTCATCACTATCATTTCTTCAGTACGGTAAGGTTTGCCAAGTGCCTTATGAATATTGTCTCATTTAATTCTCATAACAACCATGGGTGGGAGGTGCTTTTATTATTCCCATTTTGCTGATGAAGAAACTGAGGCTGAGAGGTTAAGTGACTTGCCCAGAAAGAGCCCTGAAACTGGTATCTGAATATCTGAAGCAGGATTTAAATTCAGGTCTTCTTGATTCTGTTGGCCCATGTAGTTTCCTTTAAGACTTGGGTTCTAGTCTCAGCTCTTTTGTTTGCAATCTCTGTGGCCTTGAAAAAGCCATTCCTATCTGGTTTCATTTTCCTAATCTGTATAATCAAGGCCCTAGACAAAAGGATGCCTGTAATCCCCCTCTTCCTCTAATAATTATGCTTAGAAGAATGTCAGTTTTTTGGAGGCAGCTTAGTGTTGTGGAAAGTGTGGGGCTGATAGACAGGAAAGACCCATGTTCTAATTCTGCTAGCTGTATGACCTTGGGCAAGTGACTGGACTTCCTCACCAGTAAAGTGGGCAGAATAGTAATAGCTGCAGCATCTTCCTCCCAGAGTTTTTGTTAGGGTAAAGTGAGAGGCTATATATAAAAGCTCTTGGTATCACTTAAAGCACTGTAGAAATATCAGCTTTAAGCCATAGGTCTTCTGAAAAGCATAACAGTCTATTGCATGAGATCATTGTGTTTCTTGTGTAATAGAATAGATGGGGACCAGCAGAGTCTGGCATTAAAGCATTAAAATAGGGTCAGCCAAAGGGTACTGGGGCAGTCCTGAGTGAGTGTTAGCAGGCTGCAGTACGGTATAAACAAGGAACCAATTGATCAGCCAGCATTTATGACACATTTACTATGTGCCAGGCACTATGCTAAGGGCTAGATATTCGAAGACAAATGGTAAACAGTTCCCATTCTCAAGGAGCTTACATTGTAATAAGGTAAGATAATATAATAATAATAACAATAATAAGTACTATTATAGCAATATTTTAATGCTTTAATGTTTACAAAGTACTTTATAAATATTATTTCATTTAATACTCACAACTCTATGAGGTAGGCGCTGTTATTATCCTCATTTTATAGATGAGGAAATTGAGACTTAGATGATATCAGTGATTTCCCCAGGGCCAGAGAGTTATTAATTGTGGCAATGCATATATCAGTATAGTTGATGTAGTAACTTAAAACTGGACTAAGGCCTTCTGGATACCTTGCATATATATGCAAGAGATATAAAAATCAAATGCAAAGTATCCTTGATGAGCAAGGATCTGGAGATGGGCATGAGGAGGAACTAGGCAAAGGGCTTCTACAAAATATGGTGTTTCAATTATGTTTCCAAAGAAACTAGGGATTTTGTGAAACCTAGGTGTGGAACACAGTGTAACTTAATTGAGGTGGTATAAAGATGTTATCAAAGAAATGCACGATCTAAAAAGAAGTCAAGCCAGGCACAGAGTGAAAATGAGAGGTAATGGATGGGTATCCTGAAGACACCTTTGCTGTACTTGCAATGTCAAGAGAAAGCAATGAAAGACACCCCCCCACACATCAGTTGGAACTCCGTATTGTGAACTCATACAAGCATACAGGTGATAGTTGTACAAGCATGAGTGGGTTAAGATTTGTATAATTAAAGAGAATAAATCACAGTAAAAAACATTTAAGTGCTTTCTTTGTGTCAGGCACTCTACTAAGCCTCAAGGATCCAAGGAAAGGCCAAGAACAAAGGCCTTGCCCTCAAGAAGCTCCCACTCTGATAAGGGAGACAATGTACAAACTGTATACCTGCAAGATTTTATATACACACACATGTATATATATGTATGTATATATAGATGGAAGGCAGTCTGAAATGGGAAAACTTTTTGAGGTGACTGGAAAGAGCCTCCTGATGGAGTGTGGGATATATATGGTATGTGAACTGAAACTTGGAATAAACAGAGGAAACTAAGAGAGCATTTTGGGAATGGAAGACAGCTTATGGCACAATGGCGCAGAAATGGGAGATAGAGTATCAGATTGACTGAGTCACAAAGTAAGTGGAGGTGGGGGGGTCAAGTTTAATTTTGCAAAAGTAGGAAGTAGATAAGTGATGAAGAGTTTTAAATGACAAAGGAGTTTATTTTTGACCCTAGAGGTAATAGAGGACCATTGGAGTTTATTGAATGGGGGAGAGGGGGCAGGTGATTTTAGAGGAAAAAATCATTGGCTAGTGAGTGGAGGACAAATTAAAGAGGGGATATACATTATGCAAAGAGCCTGATTGCAATAGTACAGGTAAGAAGTGGGGCTGTAGTTCTGGGAGTGGAGAAAAAGGGGTGTATATGAAAGACATGAAGGCAGAAGCACCAATATTTGGCAACATATTGAATACGTGAGGTGAGAGTGAGAAGTTAAGGATAACACTGAGGTTGTGAGTTTGAGTAAATGGAAAAATGGTGGTGCCCTTAACAGTATGACTGAGGTCAGGAAGATGAGGACGTTTGGGGCAAAAGTTATAAATGAGTTCTGTTGAATTTGAGATGCCTGTGGAACTCAGATATCCGAAAGGCAGTGATCTGGTGATGAAGGATAGCAGATAGACATTAGAGCTGAAGATCTAGATGAAAGAATCAACTGCATAGAGATTAAAATTGAACTCATGGGAACTGATGAGATCACCAAATGAAATGGTATGAAAGAAAACAGAACCTAGGAGGGTGCCTTGAGGGATAATTTGGTTTGTGGTCATGAATTGAAGAACCAGAAAAAGACATATAGGAAAAGAATCAGGAGGGAGCACATCACAGAAAACTCAGTGGGAAGAGACAGTGCAGAAGGATATGATCAATAGTTTCAAAGGCAGCAGAGAGGTTGAGAAAGATGAAGATTGAGAAAAGGCCATTGGATTTGGCAATTAGGACATCACTGGTAACTTTAGAGGGGGTAATTTCAGTTGGATAATGAAGTCAGTAGCCAGATTTCAGAGAGTTTAGAAGAGAGCAAGAGGAGAGGAAATGGAGGCACCTAGTGGAGACAGATTTCTCAAGGAATTTGAAGGGAAGAAGAGATATAGGAAAAAAATAAGTAGCAGGGATGATAGGATCAAGTGAGGTTTTATTTTTAAGAATGAGGGACACATGGATGTGTTGTAGGCCACAGAGAAGCAGCCAGTGCATAGGGAAAGATTGATGATAAGAGAAAATGGGGAGGACCTGACAAAGTATGGGACCAGTGGCACATCTAGAAAGGATGGCTTTGGTAAGGAGACTGGAGTGAAGAAGAAGATAGTGGGGGAAGACGTGAGAAGGAAAAGGAGAAAGGGAACAGGGAGTGCCCTTGGTAAATGACCTCAATTTTTCAATTGAATTATGAGGCAAGACACTTGACTGAGAAGTTGTTTAGAGGGCAAACTACGGGAACCTTGGGGAGAGAGAAATTTTTGAGCAGCCACTTTGGGGATTGGGAGAACTAATCAATTAAGGAGGTATAAAATGTTTACCTTGCAGCAAGGAGAACCCATTTGAGATTAAGTAACAAATATTTAGTTGAGGAACCAGTATTGTGTTTTTCTCCAACTCGGTTCATCAACATGTGAATACGAATAAAGTTGGTGGGTGATCTGAGTGATCCACAGTTGAGGCGTGGCTAGGCAGGATGGCAGTAGGACAAGGGAAACGGTGGATTTTGTAGATATGAGGTGATGAGATCCCAGATTGTCTTCAGCGTTGATGTATTACCATTATGATTATAATAATATCAGAATGTTATTCTCAAGGACAAAAAAAAATCTCCTAATCGAGTGAATTGAAAACACTCGGTGAAGAAAGAATTGAGATTATTATGTATGAAACAGTTGGTTGTTAGAATATAAAGTATAATAGATAATTATATTTTATTCCATCAGCTCTGTGCCTGCTGAGTGATAAGTCAACACTTTGATTTAACAGTTTGGCAGCACTTTCCCACTATCAACCTTCCCTCTGCCATCAGCCCTCTCTTTCCACTACACCCTCCCCAGCCCCATCCTGTCCTACTACTTTGAACCATAGAAAATAGCATACTCAGAACTTCAAGAACTAAATTCATGCCTTTGTTTATTAGTCATACAATTTGCATAGGTTATTTAACTTTTAACTATTTTTAAGTTAAATATTTTGTCGATTATTTTGCTATACTTGCTGTTGCTTTTACTTTCCCATGACTCACCACACAAAGCAGTGTTGTTAAGTGAAACAAGTCAACATGTTGACTATATTCGGCACTGCATCCCTCATGCTGTACCTAGAATCTACCACCTGTACAGTGACATGAGGGAGGCATGTTTCGCCAATAGTTCTGTACAGTCAAAATTTCAGATTTTACATGTTGCAAGTGTTGGTAGCTATTAATTGAGTGAATGTACGAAAGTATAGTCAATGGGAGATCCTCGGATGGTGGAAATCTAGAAAGATGGTTGCCTTGAGATTTTTGTCTGGAGCCCTCTAAACACCAGTTGTAATTTGCCTTTTTTGCTCCCTTTTTCTACATTTTCAATCCTATTCATTAGTAAATGTGGGACTGTTGTTCTCCCATACACACTGACACCTGCTTCTGAATCTATTATTTTAAAACTAATAACAGTTGCTCCTGGGTGCCAATATATATGTTTGAAGGTTAAATGGTCTTAAGCAATTACTGAGTGAGATTTAAAATTAGCCACTTCTTAAAGAAATAAGTGGGGAAGGAGACTTTTCAAATGCTCAGGAATTAACTCCCAATTCTGCTAAACTCTGTGTAAAATATTTCATGCGAGTAGAGTAGATGTGTTGGGAAGTACAATAACTTTAATGGGAGTGGGGGTTGGGAACTATTTACTACCTTGGGGCAGTAACTTTCTAAATAAGCAATATTCTGGTGACCTGAAAAAAATCCTCATGCTTTGCAGTGTTGCTCACCATCAGAAGAATTTATTCAATGAAAGAATAAGGCCTGACAATTTTATGGAAGAAAGCGTGTGTCCTCAAAGCATACGAAGCAAATGGATGGGGTCTGGACCTATGATTTCATTAGTCGAAGGTCTCCCAGGTTTGACACTTCCCACTGCCAACAAATATTGGCACATTCACTGCAGCTTATAGTCTTAGAGGCCTGAGAGGTTAAGTGCCTTGGCTAGAATAAACCAGTCAGTACATGTCAGAGGAAGGACTTTACCAATGTTTTCCTGACTTCAGGACCAGTTTGCTGTCCATTCTACCACTCTGCCTGGAATGGAAGCATACTAGAAATGCAGAATTCTGCTTCGTGTTCTTCTGACAGAAGATTTTCTAATAGATTTTAAAACACTTAAAAACAACAATTCCTACTCCCTCTGTTTGGAAAGGTATCTGGAGGGGTCTGTGACACAACAAAGTTAGTAGTCTCTCCTGTTTATGGAATCCTGCTGCTATTTGGATCTTTGTCAGGGGCACCATTTATAACAGAGGCAAATAATATTTAGTGCCTTTGCTATTACTGCCCCTGAAGTTCATTATCAGAAGACCATTAAACAGTGTTCGCTGTGGCTACAGTTATCAGAGAATCTCAGATGATAGAATAGGAAAATGTGTGTGAAAGACTGTTTAGAAGAGAGGCCTCAAAGCTTACCTTGATTTTGCTCAGAGAAACGTTTTTTTAAAATCAACAAACAAAAAATACAGCAGGATCATGTATTCTCTCTACCTTTTGGTCATTTTTATAATTGCAAAGAAGTGATCTGATCTCAAGAATTGTTCGCAAAGGCCTGCCACTTGCATTTTCATATTTTCTTGGCAGAAATTTTAGTGTGTGTGCAGTTATTCTTACCAAGATTTTTTTTAAAGATGAAAAAAGTAGGTGTATGGGTTGGCAATTAGCAATGCTCTCTCAGTCATCTTTTTCATAGATCATACAGTATCTTCACTTCTCGGAGTTATCTTGTAACATGATCCTTCAAATCTTTCAAAATATGGCTTAGAGTATAAAGTGTTGTGCCTTGGAGTCACGAAGATAAGTTTGAATATGGCCTCAGACACTTACTAATGATGTGATCCTGGGCAAGTCCCATAACCACTGCCTGCCTTAGTTTCTTTATCTGAAAAATGGAGATGATATCAGCCCTTACTTCTCAGTTTTGTTGCAAGGATAAAATGAGGTAACATATGTAAAGTACTGTGGAAATATATCTGCTGCTATTATTAATATGAAATCGAGATTACAAAACAGATCATGCAGTGATCTAACAATTCCATCATTAAGATTGTATCCTAAAAAATCATGAAAAGAGAACATAAGACTTATTTATATAGCAGTTCTCATAACTATTCTAGGTATACAGATGCAAAATAGTAAATAAGGAATATATCCTCTGGATATATATATATATATATATATA